>NC_056728.1:191329438-191533648 GCF_019279795.1 Protopterus annectens | reverse complement strand
CTTTTTATCCAGTAAAACAGATTTTTTTGTCTCATTCCTGAGTTGATATTTTAGATGGTCAAGTGGGTCTTTGGTTGTTCTCCAGCTGGCTGCAGGGTATAATTTCCTGGGCTATGTGAGGGAGTGCAGGGTGAAATTACTGTTGTAGCAGTTTAACCTGTTTGAGGAAAAATGGGGGTGGGGAAGAGGGAAGTCAGTAGGAGTGGTTAGAGGGGGGACCTTGATTGACTCGAGACACTACACCAGAGGTAAGTTTAATGTAAGGGCCTAAAAACTGCACTCATCACTTAATGTTATTTGTGTTTAGCAGGAAAGACAGACCAACAGTATACACTTTTGAGGATTTTTACAAGGGTTACTTGTTCAATGTCAGACAAGTAAAACTTTGATACAGGAAATCACCGTTTGTGTAGAAAACCAGAAAGGTAAAAGTTATACCTGTAAAAATTAGGGTTAGAGACACTAATGTAAGAGTCAGTGTACTTCAGTTACAGGGGAAGGAGGTAAACACTCAAGTAGAAAAGAGCCCTATAGCTGACCAAAATAGTGACTCGCTTAGTTGCACAGCACTGTAAGAGTAAGTTAAGCAAATGTTTTTATATGTGTAACCTACTCTGTTTAATTGCTGGGAGAAAAACAGTTTTTGTTGAGAGAGTGGTAGCCAAATTGCAATCCTGTAGACACCGTTATGCAGCAGCTGCATTATGCTAGTGGAGGTAACTAGGAAAAGAGAGAAGCAGAGATTCTAGGGTAAGCAGTAAGGCAGCAACAGGCAGTTATTATAGCAATAACCCACGCCTGGGTGTGGGTAATGCTGGATTTACCCACAGTTATGCGTGGTTTGGTCCCGAGGGCGGCCCGAGACCAAACAGCCAACCGTGGGTAAATACAGAATTACCCACACCAGAAGTGGGTTATTGTTATTATATTAATGACATTATTTAAGAAAAGAAATAATTACTTTTCTTAAATAATGGCATTGAATAATGCCTCTTACTGCCCTTCCGCAGCTGTCTGGTATTCTGCGGCAGTTCTGATGTACGCGCATGCCTACGCGAGTACATCAGAGCTGTGGGCAAAACACTCTTCGCTATGTTAAATGGGTTTAACATAGCGAGACTTTAAAATAAGCAACGGAGATCTCCGTTGCCATTGTAAAGGTCTCGCTATGTTAAACCCATTTAACATAGCGAACTTCAACGGAGATCTTGCGATCTCCGTTGCTTTTAAACTGTTCGCTATGTTAAATGGGTTTAACATAGCGAGACAGCTTTAAAATAAGCAACGGATATCTCTGTTGCTTATTTTAAAGCTGTCTCGCTATGTTAAACCCATTTAATATAGCGAGACAGCTTTTAAAGCAACGGAGATCGCAAGATCTCCGTTGCTTTACACACACTATGTCGCTATGTTAAAGGAGTTTAACATAGCGAGACAGCTTTAAAAAAAGCAACAGAGATCTCCATTGCTTTTTTTAAACCTGTGTCGCTATGTTAAACTCTCTTAACATAGCGAGACAGTGTTTTATACTAACGGAAAAAGTCCGGGCGACCAGACCTTTTTCCGTTAGTATATTGAGGGATTTACAACGGGCACGCTGGTTGGGCTGGCCAATCAGCGTGCACGTTTTACGGGAGGAATTGTATAATTTAAAATAGTACATTGAGAAAGGTTTGGGGGGGGGTAAAGTAGCACACTTCAGTGTGGACTAGGTGTATAGCTAAGAAACCTTAGCAAGAGAGCAATGCAGTAAATAAACACTTGCCAGGTTTTAGAGATGCACCAGAAAAACTAAATCAGTCATTCACAATTGTAAAACTGGAAAGTTGTCAGTACAGGCAATTCAGGTATAGCTAGCACTAGTTATTCAGGTCATAAGAACTATTCAATGTGTGTGTGAGCAATTTAAACAAAAACATATGCAGCAAGTAGTAGCTCTGATTATAACTTTCTCTAGGTACAGGTTCAGTTTCTCATAGGCAATGAGAAAGGGACAGAGAAGTCCCAAGTTAAAGACCTGTTGTGGTAGAGTTGTCAGTCAAATCTAGAAAAGAAACTGCTGTTAAAAAATGGATAATTAGTAGGGGCAAATAAATATTGCATGGTAACTATAAGAATCAGTCGGAGGATGTTGCAAAAGATTCTGAAGAGACGTTGGAAAAAGGAATTTACAATGGAACAATGAGAGAACATATGTATGGACAAAGTCCAAAAGGTTTAGGATTTTTGCTTGTAAGTGTTTACGTAGGTATTTTTATACCCCAAGCAGACTTCAGAGAATTTTCCCTTAGATAGATAGCAAATGTTGGAGATGTGATGAGGAGAGAGAGATAAATGGCAACATTTTTGGGGGGAGTGGAGGAGTGTAATGACAGATTTTAAAAATTCCTTGCAGAGTAGTCTGTCAGAAATATTGGGGGAGCAAATGACTGTAACTAAGGAAGTTATTATTTTGAGCTGAGGCACAGGATCTTAATTGCCTTATTAAATTTGTGTTTGCTGCCAAAAAAAGCAATTACTAGAAAATGGAAATTAAAATCTAAACCTACTGCGTTTGAAGTGTTGAATACTGTAAAAGAGGAGAAAGAACTGGAAGTAGTATCTTTAAAAAAAAAAAGAAAAAAGGGGAAGGAGCAAATTACACAGAAATAAATGGAATTTATGGAGACAGTACATGCAGAATAATGTTCAGGAGGAGGAGGAGGATTGAGTTTTAAGGGTAGTCAGGAATTGAATAACTTATGTAATATTGGACTGAATGTCAGTTGTTATAAAGAAAGTAAACATAAACGTAATGTATAATGTGTGTGAATGAAAAAAAAATGTTTTATTTTTATTAATGTGTATGTTTTTATGCTTTAAGTGATAATTTAATAAAGGTGTTTAACGAAAGAATAAAAAAAACTTCCAGTGAGCAGTTTGGATTTATTAACTTAAGTAATTATTTGTTTGAAGATCTTGCAGTCCTTAGAATTCTCAAGTTTTCTCTATCTCCAGAGTACAAAAGCATTGATTTTCTACCCCTTGCCTTATTTATAGTCCAGTTCTCGCAACTATATTTTATTACTGGGAAACCATAGCTTTGCTTTGATGATATGGACTTTGTGTGATGTCGTAACCATTGTGGCCTGAAGTACAGCATTTTTGGAGCATAACCACTACAACCTTCACATGCTACCACCAGTTACTAATTCCATATTGAAGTTCATCATCCTCATTCATGTTATTTTTCTCCACAGGGATCACATGACATAAAATATTCAGACTGGTTGTATGATGCATAATGATGGTGTCCTTACTGTCACCCAGCCATCCAAGGTTTGAATAGCAGCCCCAGCAATGAAGGAGCTAAGCAGGGGTAGAGGAGTGAAGGAGCTTGGTCTGTGTACTTCTACTGGGAGGGAGCAGGGTAGTGGTGTGTGATTTCAGGGAGTACACTGGAATGCTGTAATTTCTGTAGTAGGATCTGTGGAAACCACCTCCCATACATAAGGGTTTGGTAGATGGACCTGTTGGCTGGCCATGCCTCTAGTGGAAGCAGCAAACTTTAAGTGCAAAAGCCCACTGAATTCCTCCTTCATTTGCACATTTCACATGTGTGGGGACATAAGACAGCAAAATCAGGAAAATATATCAACTACCTTTGATGGGCTGCCACATTACAGCCCCTGTTGGTTGACTGCCACTCTCCTTCATGAGGCGATGAATAGGTCATTTGGCTGACCGTGATCTAATGATCAGCAGGCAGAGGGGGCAAAGAAGCAAGATAAATAACATCAAACTTAAAACATACCCTGCAGTAGTGTCTTACAGAGACTGCTTTGCATCTAGGGGACAGCTACATGGCAACCAGATCTGATGAAAGCTAAATGTTCACTTTGATGAAAAGAAAGAAGAAAAACAATGAGCTTTGTGGAATACCATTGGTGTCCTCACAAACTGCAGACATTCCTGAGTTTAAAATTATAAACTAAAGGTTGTAAAGAAATTATTCTACTCAATAGTCATCCCCATATCATCTCCATTATATATCCATTTTCTTAGCTTTGTTCATTACTTTGCTTGGGTAACATTCACCTCTGTCGTGGACCAGCAGTCAGCAATATGTTTTTGACAACCCCCCTCCCCCCCATCGGTCCACTCTTGCCCTTATCAAACCCGCCCATAGCTGTTTTTGTAGTCTTAGATTCATCTCAAGATAGCTTAACGCCATCTAGTCATCTTAGCTGTAATACAGTCTGGGTTAAAATAACATATACCAAATAGAGAAAATGTGGGGGGTTGCTTTTTTTATTGCGCGCAAACTATATTGTACTAGCTATAATCCCATTGCTATCAACTACTAGCCTAGACTCCCTTATGATCACCAAAAATCAACCAAGCCAAGCAGCTAGTACTGGAATGTGTATGCATCCCAAAAACTGTCAGACGATTCCATAAAATTTGGGGACTTTAAACGTAACACAGACCCCCAGGCACTCATCTCTTTGTTCTAACTCAACTTATTTCTCCCACTAAAAGCATTAGTAAATCTTCTGTGAGGGCAAAGAATCCTTTAATATGGATTATTGTATCACATCCTGAAAATTTCTCAACAGTTGGCATCCTGCAAGTCTCATTTAGCAGCCAATCACCCACAACCACCTGTTAAGTAAAACCAAATGAATTCCACTCACCATTATGAAGCCCCCTGAAATACTAAGTAGTTCACTCCAAAACACCATTCATGTTTATTTATGCCCTTTACAAACAAGGCCAAGGCTCTGTGGTAATGAGCAACACCAAATAACTGAAAAAGTACTTTGTCTTATTACTTGCTAAAACAAATGATGAACTGTAGATTAAGCTACCTCAAAATCAATCTTTTCAAATGAGTATAATATGAAATATGAATACTGTATCACTTGTTGGTAAACATTATGCAAACAAATATTGCAGAAATAGAGAAATTCTAAAATAATTCAATGGGCTAATCTTAATGCAGTTACACTTGGTGGTAGCTGATACTGCTCTTGCCTATCAGTGACGTTCAGTGTGGCAAAAAAAAATTGTCTGCACATCATAGCAATTTACCTATTTATTAATATTGCCTCAAGTCGTTCAAGATTAGCTGTTAAATCGTACAACCATTACATCATCAAGGAATTAGTCTAAGTGGGTACGTATGTAAAATTGAGACTGCATTTAAAATTGCCAACAACAAGAAAAAGCACTGTTATCACTTTTTATGGAGTTTTTAAAATTAGTCCAGAAGATAGAATGAACATTCTACTCTCTTTTGCTTTCAAGTTATAAAGCTTGCTCCCACTGTCACTGTTTCACTCTTGTACTTTGAGTTAGGCTGCATGGCACAGCAGTCAGAAATGCTGGGTAGGCTAGTTAGAATGCCAGTTGTAAGTTGGTATCTCCCCTGCACCCCAGCTTTCCACATCTCTGTTGGTTAGTTCACTGATCATAGCAACAAATGCACTTTTGTGTTGGTATGGAATACTAATGAAAACTGCTGTGTTTGTAGGGTTTTCTGTTTTTACTTTATTTCTTTATAGTTTATGCAGACTCCACAAACTATGGCATGTGAATTTGGAAACATAAGAAACCTTGTGCCAACTGCACTTAATACACAGTGCAAGTAAAGAAATTCAGAGGCATTACAGACCCAGACTTGCAGTCAGATTCATTTTTTTCTATTAGTCTGTCTTTGGATTAGTGTTCTGGTCTTATGAGGTGAAAGATGAATCTACTGTCCTCCCATTTTTTTTTTCCAAACTGGGCTAAGGGAAGGCTAACCTCCAAAGTGAACCTAGTTGGCCAAACAGCAGTTCATTGAATTCAGCTAGACAAACTTAGACTCAGCTGAGATCCTAAACAAGTAGTCACCCATTTCTGCACAATTGTGCAAAGACGGTCATTCAGAAATGCACGTAATATATATATATTAGATATTCAACTTCAGCTTCTTATAATACAGCAAGGCTTCCAGGAGTTGAATGTACATTTGCTCTTCCCTTACTTTACAGCATATATTTAGTTTTGCATTAACTTGCATCTTTGAATCACTGTTTGCGGTTATTTAAAGAATAGATTTTCCCATACACATGTAAGATGCAACTGCTTTGTGTATTGATTGTAGGTGATCTAGCAGTTCTTGTTTACATTTATCCTGTGGATTCATACAACTTTACACCAAGTTAATTCATCCTTCCTTTTCCAGTACTGGAAGAACAGACCCAGAAAATGCACATCTGGGGAGAACCAACAAATTTTGCTTCCTTAGGAAGATGAAAATCTGCAACCTCAGTAAAACCTTAAAGGTTAGATATATGTAGACATACATGTTTTTTTCAAAATGATCTGATATTTAATACTTTTTGCTTTCTCTTTTAATTTCTGTCTCCTTCTGATCACATTCTTCTTCACGTTAACTGTTAGAGATATCAGGTATTTAATATGTTTGGGCTTGTCTACATCTAACCAGCTATGTAGCATTACTTCTTTTTGTAATTTCCTTACCAACAATATTTCTTAGTAAATCTTGGATCTACAGTATTCCTTCAGCCCTTCACACTTCCAAACATATGTTCCCAGGGTCCCCTCTCCCCTTATCATATCTTTAATATGTCTGATCTACTTGTATTCTAACCGGACTATAAAAATATTTGTGCAGATACTTCCAGCCAAATATTCTGATTTTTCTAGCTTTTGTTGCATACCTGGGAGGTCAACATATTGTCTTCCACTGAGCTTTCATGAAGTCCCTTTGTAGGCTGTCTGACCACTACTGCTCAAGTCTCTCTTTTTTTTTTATCTTTATTAGGCAGTCGTAGGCCCTCGATATTAACTTGTCTTTCTTTCATTGCCATGCTGTTGTTACTATCACATTTTGTGTACCACTTTTGGTTATCTTCTCTGGCCGCCTTTCTTTTTCTTTTTTTTTTTTTTATCTCTTGCAGTCAGTTCTTTGATTTAAAGTGGCAGCAACTTAACACCTGCCTAGCTTTCTCCCATTCCATTCGACCTGTTCCTTTTCTTATTTGCCCCCCACTGCCTAGGTTCATTTTCCACTTCCTCATAAATCCTCCAGCACTACAAAGGGACTTCTCAAAAGCTCAGTGGAAAGCAATATGTCGACCTCCCAGATTTGCAAAAAAAGCTAGAAAACTTCTTCCTGTTGCAAGGTTGTGGTTTCCAACTCAGTCTCTAGGTAATATTTGATTTTTCCAGGCTCTGATTTCTTCCTTGCTCATTTCTCAAGTTACCATTATCTTTATATATTCCTGTACTTTCTGATATTCATCATTTTCATTGCTGGAGTTGCCTTTTGGCTGTATGGGTTGTAACCTGCCCAGGATACAATAGACAGCTTCACAAAGCTCTGTCTCCCTTCCATTACTATACCCCTTGACTGTTATAGGACAATCCCAATGGAGGGAATCAGCAGTCAAAGTGAAACTTTTTCAGTACTTTATTGCCATCTTGAGAGGAGGCATCTGTGAGACTTTGCAGGAGCTTATTTCTGACAGATGGGGAGCCCTTCCATATAGAATATTGCTTGCTTATTAAAAATAGTTTTATTTATTTTTTTTTTTTTTGAGTAAAGTGGTGTTTCTCCTTTAATAATACATTTTTTTCTTAAAATAGATGCTTGAGGATATTAAAAATCAGGAATTGTTGCATGATGGCTGCATATTGATTAGCTTAATTTTAGTTCTCCTAGTATTAAAAAAGAAACTAACAAATAGCTAATGATAGTGTCCGCGTGAGTAAAATTCAATTACTGGCTAGTAGGTGCGCTGCCTGGATGTCAGCAAAGAGTACACTTAGAGAACTTGAAAGAAAATCAGCCAGAAAAGGTGGAGAGAAAACACTGGCTGGGAATAATTCTGCAACTGTTAACCCAAAGGCATTCCAGACTTCAGCTTTGGTACAAGAGATTGCTTCCAGTAATTTAGAGGAAAAAATAAATGTACTCCGAGGTGATTAAAATAAATGAAACACTGAAAGAGTATTTCCACTCAAATTATGAAAAGCTGGAAAAAGTAGAAGAAGCTTTAACTAGCCATTCAGATGAACTGATAAAACTGCAAAAATCAAAGGTTGAAATGAAGAAAAGGCTGGCAGAGTATGAGATATCTCAAGAAAAGCAGTTTCAAAAGTGATAGAGCACGCACAGAAAACCTGAGATTTTCTACAGTACTAGAGAAGCTGGAAAAAACAGACTGTATTAGTGTTGTAAATGCTCATATAAGCAACTACCTTGGGATTTCACAGCAGAATTTGTTAATTGAAAGGGCACATCGGGTGTATACTCCACATCTGGCCGTGAGAAAGCATGTAAGACATATAGTAAATATGCAATCATATCAGCAGAGGCAGTTGATCCTGACAAAACTGTGGCTGAAACTAGAGACAACAGACAGTCTGTAGAAAATGATTGTTCACTGTATGCTAAGCAGAAGAGAAGCAAATTTAGCCCAGCAGTCAGGGAATGTTGAGGGACAGATGTCATATTCAAGGTGCTGTGTCCAGCTATTTTCAGAATATTTTTGCCAGGCAGATGTCATATTCAAGGTGCTGTATCGAGCTATCTTCAGAATATTTTTTCCAGGCAAATCAAAGACAGTTTTGGATGTAGAACAGACTAAGAAGGAAATAAGTTTATCTGATGAAAATTGAGCCAGCAAACAGAAGGCGAGTCTGCATCTCATTCTTCTGACAATAAAGAGAGACTTTGAGACTTTGCCAGTGAAACATTTAACAATGTCCCAAAGGAAAAGGCTTGAGAGAGAGAAGTAAACATAGGAGTTGACTAGAAGAATCAGAATTACCTTAGACCTGAATCAGCAGCCTGTGTTAAGAGATAGAGATGAACAGGAGAAAGACTAGCAACATTGAAATTGGTAAATAAGTGAGAGACTATCATGCATTAGTCACATTTGTGAAGTAATGCTAAGAAAGGTTGGACTTTTGTTGACTTTGTTAAACTTATGGGTGGACTGTAAAGCATATACCCCACTTTGTCATTCATCTTTAGAAGGACATAAAAGGGGAAAAAGTAACAGGAAGTAAATAATTGCATGTTACATACAATAAAGCAGTTTTGTGTAGTGTATAGTCAGGGGTATTTAAAATGTGTGTTTGGGAGGGTTGTCTCTTTGGTGATTATTCTGTGTGTTAAAATATTAAACAAGTACTTTTTTAGTTGAGAAATATAGGCTTTACATTATAACAAGAGAAGAAGGGCTGGACAGAAGCAAGTTTTTAGGTTGGTATGCTGTTATCTTGGGTTGTGGGGGTGGGGAGTAAAAGTGCTCCAATTGTATTATATCTAGAGTTAAGATACGTTCTGTTATTTTTACAAGATTAAATGTCTAGATTATTGCCATTGGCTTAGGCTATGAGCAAGTGTTTTTGTAAGCAGGTAAGCTTAAAAAAAAAGACAATTTTGAAAGCCATGAAAATGCTATTTTTTTTTACATCTGCAACGATATTTGAGTTTTTTTCATTAGCAAATGTTCAGTAGGAGTTGAGAAGTTTGCAGATGAAGGCAGTTGTACATTCTGTTCTGAGTGATATTTTACAATGATTCTTTGCTGACTAATTTTACATGGAGATGAGCTGTCTGCAGGTGGAAGCAGTTAATCTTGAAAGTTCTGAGCATTCCATGCTGAGGGAAATGTAAAATAGATCGGTACTATGGCAAGCAGTTTATTGAAAAATAAGGTTTGGAGTTATGGGAAGTGAATAAGCGCAGCCTCCCTAAGAGCCTTCATATTTTAATGCATTTAGTAGAACAGTGTAGAATTTCATTTTATTTAAAGGTGGCCAGTGCACTTTTTTCTTAGGGCTAAAAGTTAATGATTTCTGCAAACACAAGCATTTTTCACATCTGGGAGAGGAATACGGATAAAAGAACAGACATCAATCAGTGTAAGCGGGAACACAGGTTGTAGCATGCACTTTAATATGGGTAGCCTTAATTTTAGGTTAGGTAATGCCTGTGTATGCAGCTGTTGCTTTGGGGCAGTTGTTCCTGTCTGGAGGGCTAAACTTTATTTTTTTGAAGATGTACATAGTTGTGTGCAGCACAGTGATGCCAGCAGATAGTAATGTCGCCTCACAGTAGGGGGTTTTCTGGTTTGAGTCTCATCTGGGGTGTCTTCTGTGTGGAGTCTGCACGTCCTTTGTGTTCAGATGGGTTTTCTCTGGGTGCTCCAATTTCATGCAACACTCCAAAGACCTATATTAGGTGGATTGGACATTCTAAATTGGCCAGGGGTATGAGTGTGCGTGATTCTTGAGTGGTATGGAAGAACCACTACAGCAGGGCTAGCCTCCCAGTGGTTTGAACCTTCACTCTAGATGGTTGTCACAGTGTAAGTGACATCCTGACCCCTTGTGGAAAATGGGGAAAAAAGGGTTGTAGTTAGATGGGACATAGTTTTCTGTGTTTGTTCTAAGTTAATAAGGGATGGGGTGTTCTGAAAATGTATTTAGTTTTTTGTGTGAGGGTTTTATTTAAACAAAAATCTAGAAAATGTGACATTGGTGTTTCTTCTTGTGTCTATTTTAGAAAATGTGACATTGGTGTTTCTTCTTGTGTCCATTCAAACCTATGCAAGAGTCAGCCTGCCAAGCATTAATGTGTACATGTAACACAAAAGTTGGAAATGCACATTCAAAAAACTGTATAATAGCTAGGATCAATATCTTTTTATAATTATGGCTAAACTTTCCATATTATCTTGGAATTTAAATAGCCTCACATGAAACATTGCTGAATTGTATTAAGAAATGCAGAGTGCTAATAGCAATGCTGCAGGATATACATTTGAAAAAAAATGAGCATGTGAATTTGTTAGAGAGGATTTCATAATGAATATTCAGCAGAATATCGGGAACAAAGGAAAAGGGAGAAGTTATATTAATTGCTAGATGGCTCCAGTAGTGATAAAGAGGGGGAAAAAAGGACAATAGAAGATTTGTAGTAGTAAGGGGCTGTTGGCAAGGGAGAAGGATTACATTGGCATGTATTTATATTCCACCAAAATCTGCTATTATGAGCTTAAGAAAATTTTGGGAAAAAGTCAGCTTTCATCAGGAAATATTTATAGTTGGGGACTGAAACTTGATTTGCAATAGTGAGGATGTATCAGGGGATCTAGAGGGGAAAATATAACAAAGGAGGGCATCTTTTTAAGACATTTTTAGAAAATATTCGGTGTGGAGGATGGTGTTTTCAGCATTAGGAAGTCAAACAAAATTCACATATTGTTCCCTAAAGTACAATAACTGGACTAGAAGAGGTTGAAATTATATTACATAGGAACATATGCATTTAATTGAAAGCTTCAACATGCATCCAATAACTATTTCAGAGCGTGCACAGATAAAAACATAGATAAAAATGCAGAATAGTGAAGTAAAAATGAGGCAGTGGTGCATTCTCGCCTACTTGTTAAAAAGAAAGGACATTAAGGAATAGATAGTGGAAGCTGAGAATTATTGGAAAAGATAGAAATATCTTCAAAAGTGATAGGTAGTGATTGGGATGCAATTTATTTATTTTATTTTTATTTTACATTTGTTGACCGGGCTAGTCTAACTGGATACATGTCCATTTTCAGTAGAGGCCCGGGGAGATAAGCTCCAAGAACAATGAAATTAACACAATAACAAATAAGGAAACATTAAACAAAACAAAAAAAAAATCCTGTTTACAAAACATATTACAGGTTATCACAGTAAATGTAGCAGTGCAGAATAATACTGTTTACAATACATATTACAGGTTATCACAGTAAATTTAGCAGTGAAGAATACAGGCATAACATAGCATGTTCGTACAATCAAGATATTCTAGAGGTAGATAGTATAATGGATAATAAGGGAGGACTTACAGTTAATGAGTAGAAGGGGTAGGAGGAGCAAAGTATTGAGACACATAAACTAGTCAGGCTTAGTACAGGGGCATAATCAGTGAGTTTTGAGGAACACTTTCAATTTTTTGAAGCAGGATAGTGAGGGAAGTGAGGAGAGTTCACTGGGGAGGAGATTCCAGGCTTTTCCAACAATATTAGAAAAAAGGGAGTCTTCAGCCTTGTTGTTTGGTTTAGTGATATGTACTAGAAGTCTCTGAGAAGACCTTAAGGATTTCAGGTTTTTATAGGGAGTGATTGTGGATAGAATAGGAGTTTTGGAAGGTTTGTAAAGAGTATTGTGGGCTATAGATAGTTGATGGAATTTAATCAGATTTTGTAGTTCAAGCCATCCCAGCTGCTTTAAATTAATGCAATGATGGGTTCTAAATGGGTTGCCTGTAGCAAATCTGGTAATGTTATTGTAGGACATTTCCAATTTAAGATTATTTTTAGATAGGTTAGTAAAAATGGGTGAGGCATAAAGAAGATATGAGATTAGATGAGTGTGTGCTATAGTGGTTTTAGCTGAAGGTAAGAGGAATGATTTTATCCTATAGAGAGAGCCTAGTTTTTTGTTGACAGTTTTTATAGTACTGTTAATACGGATATCAAAGTTCAGATTGTTGTCAATGGTGATACCCAGTAGTTTGGTGGTTGGTTCTGGGGATATAATAGTTTTGTTGGTAGAGTTAACTGAGAAATCCAGAGGGGGGGACTTCTTAGTAGGAGAGAAGAGGAGGAGTTTAGTCTTTTTGGGGTTTAGGAGAAGGCATCTATGTGTGAACCATTGCTCTACTGTGTTGAATACTTGTTGGGTAAGAGAGAGAAGTTCAGAAGAGGAGGGGGCTGAGCTTAGTGTGGAGTCATCTGCATATTGTATACATGTGGCATGGGGGATGGCAAGGTGAAGATCATTAATAAATATGGAAAAAAGGAGAGGTCCTAGGATGGACCCTTGAAAGACACCAAGGTTGACGGGCAGGTGAGTTGAGAGAGACTTGTGCCATAGTACGGCCTGTTGTCTTTTATCAAGGTACTAACTGGAACCGTTATAGAGAGCATATCTGGTGACAGGATTGTGTTTATTTTGATGAGAATTTGGTGATTTGAATTAAAAAAAGTACAAGTCAAGTCATAAAATAATGAATAGCTTTAGTGTTTAGATTGCAGTTTTGTTTGATACAATCAGAAGGAGAAGGAAGGGAAGGTAGTAGTGCTATGTGAAACCATGTTGACAGTGTTGACACAGTTATATTGTGTTTTGTGTTAGTGGGTGTACTCCGTTCGTGTAATACATTTCCATCATCTTTGCCCAATAAGAGAGGAGAGAAGAGGGGTGCGAGTAGAGGAGTTGGTGGGTGAGGTCTCCTCCTTATGGTGGGGATAATAGGGATATTTCAGCAAACTGGGGGACTGACTTTGGTAATAGTTCTATGATAGTTCTATTGATCAGGATAGAAATGGCATTTTCAATAGCTTTGTAGTAGGTAGTTAGCAGGTAGGCGTTAGGCTGAGGAGGAGGGGAGTTAGAGTTTCTTTAGGTTAGGTTAGATGGGTTGTTGTTGTTGGGACAGGGAATGTGTGAGGTGGAAGGTGAGGAGGTAGAAGTATAGATGTTGTTTGTTGAAGTTTAGTTGAGTAGTGTGACTAGTAAAAGCTCGGTATTAACCGAGCGAACGCGCTTGATTTATTATTGTCTGTTGTTGTGGAATTAAACGCTCAGTTTTTTACTATCGCCTTGGTTTTGGTTCCTCTATTGGACTTTGTTTTACTCCTGAATGGTTGGCCGACTGCCGCACTCTGAAGGTATTCGGAGGGCACTTATCCCTACACCCTCAAACCTGGCAGGCCATCACTTCAGACTCTTGGGTGTTGAGAATATTAACCAGAAGATACACAATTACATTTGTGTCCCTACCTCAGATGAAAACCAGGATTCTCTTAGTGCCACTCCATCAGTTGGAATCCACAACAGCAGAGATCAAAAAGCTGTTGAGAAAAAGGGCCATCCACCAGGTCTCACCAGACCAAATAGGATCTGGAGTCGACTCCGGGTTATTTTCAGTTTCAAAAATGACAGGGGACCTAAGACTGATTTTGAACCCAAGTCATCGAAATCTGTTCATGAGGCAGACAACATTCCAAATGTTCACTGTTCAGTCCAGTTTACTTCTACATAGGAAGGATAACTTGATGTGCTTAACAGATCTCCAAGATGCCTACTGTCATGTAAAGATAAACAGGCAGTCCAGGAGGAAATTTCCCCCATTTCATGCTGGGAGCCAATCATTTTTATGTCAGAGCTCTGCCCTTCTGACTTGCCACAGCTCCTGGGGTGTTTAACAAATACATAGTAGTAGTGACAGCCTACCTCAGACTGCAGGGCTATTAGGTGTACCCTTGGATGAATGTCTCCTAATTGCCTCTCCAGGGATCTGTTTTTTCAGCAAAGGAACGTTTTACAGCAGTTACTTAACAGCTTGCAGGTTACTGTAAATCTGGAAAAGAGCAAATTGATCCCAACTCAATCCATAGAATTTATCAGATGCCATCTTACCACAGCATAGGATTCTCTCCATTTGACAAGCAACAAACCAGGTACTATCCCACCCATCACCCCCAGTAAGAACAATCCTGAAACTTCTAGGCCTTATGGTTTCTGCAGTCACCTTGGCCTCTGTCCAGATTTCACGAATGCCCTTCAGTGGACTGTCTCATTTCAGTGGTTGCAACTTTACCACCCCTTCAACACCCTAATCAGACTTGCACACATCTGCTGAAATCACATTGCATGGTGAACCACATCTACAGAGTTGTTATGGAAAGATCTTTTCTGTCCTAACTCCTCCTATAGCTGTAGTTACCATGGACACTTCCCTTTTTAGGGGGAGGCATTATGACGGGTAGACTGTTAAAAGTGCTTGGACACCCTTAGAGAACAACCTTCACTTCACTGTCCTGGAAATGAGAAAAATCCTATTGACATTGCAGGCATTTCAAGATTTTCTTCCAGTGGGTGCAGTTTCATTACAGATGGACAACACGTCAGTAGTCTGTTATATCAGCAAAGCAGGGAGGAACCGTATCATACCCTTTCTGTTGAGAAGCCATGAGAGTATGGCAGTAAGCGATATCTTCCCATCATTTTCTTTTAGCAGAACATACACCGGAGGTTTCCAGTGTTTTAGTGGACAGGTTAAGCAGGCGCATTCTTCTGACTCACAAGTGGTGCCTTGCCTCAGTCATCAGTGGAAATGACATCTTCCACTCCTGAGACCTGCCTTGCTACTTTTGTGTCCTAACTGAAGTGCAGCAATTACTTTGCCCAAATGCCTCCTCAGGGTCGGTAACCAAGGGACACAGTGATCCCCAGTTTGCTCCTGGGACGACTTTATGCATTTCTCTCCTTTCCATTAATCACGAAATTCATTCAGAAAGCCAAAATGTGCAAGGTGAAAGTAATCTTCATTGCCCCATATTGGCCTTGACAAGTCTGGTTTCCAACCTTTGATCTCGCCATTTACATCCACCGTGGATGCTGGATTACAGTCCAGACCTCCTGTCCCATCCATCTGGGCATCCTCTCCTTGAGTCAGAAACCCGGAAATTAACTGCTTCACAGAAGTCTACTACCGGTTGGGTATACCAAAGAAAATAGAAACAAAATTTCCTTTTGGGCTACAGGAAAGGGTTTGAACTCATTTTCTGTCCGCCTACCTTCCATTTTAAAGTTCTTGTCTGAATTGTTTGAAAAAGGCTCTAGCTTTTCTACAGTCAGAGTTTAACTTGAATCCATTTCTAATTTTCACATTGGCTATAATGAGACTGCCATACCCTCTTTAAAGGTGTCTAAAGCCTTTTATAGTGGGACTTTCCTCCTTCAGCCATCCGTGGGGATACTACAGTGATGCCTTCAGGCCCTTACATGACTTTCTTTGAGCCAGTAGCTTCTGTGGATTTAAAGTTCTTAAGGTGGAGGCAATGTTTTTAGTAGCAGTTACTTCACAATGTTTTTAGTAGCAGTTACTTCTCCAAAGATAATTTCAGAATTACAGGCTCTGTCATGTAAACCACCATATCTGGGTTTTTTTTTCATAAAAACAGGATCATCTTATATCAGATCCCTCCTTTATTCCAGAAGGGGCATCTTAATCCGGCATAAATCGGCCTATTAATGTACCAGTTTCTTTCCAAAGTTTTCAAATGCAGGTGAATACACATTTGCATTTACTTGATGTTCTCCGGCAGCTTAGGTTCTTCCTACATAGAACTAAAGACTTCAGAAAATCAGACTAAATGTTTGTTGCATTGTTGAATGCAAAGTGGGATGTGGTGCCTGTCACTCTCTCAAGATGGCTCTCAAACTGTATTACATTTGTATGTGATAAGTTGGGTTTATCCTTAATTTAAAAAAAAACTGACAGGTCATTTGACAAGGCAGTGGGAACTTACACAGTTTTTTAACTTCATTTCCCAGTTGTTGAGGTTTGTGCAGCTGCTACCTGGTCTCTACTGTGCATAGCTTTCATGTGTCAGTATAAGCTGGACATACAGTCCAAGTCTTCTTTGGCTCTGCTGTTCTCAGGAATATCCTTCTTTATTACCACCCAGGCAATTGTGTAGCTAGGGAATCTGTCCCATACGTTGAATCAAAAATGGATAACATCTGATACGCCAAGTTATGTACTCACCATAAAAATACATACATGTTCTCCTGTTATTGATTGGTTCAACATCTCCCCTCCTCCCCCCTTCCAAATTGTCACCTACTGTACCTTAAAGAATGGGTTGTAGTTTACGAGAGTCTTGCTAATGCAGACCTCAACAGGTAGGTTTCCTCTGTCCTTCACATGGGACTTACCTTCCCTGTTTGTTTTGCTGTATGGAACATGGGTTTTCAGTGGAGGTATCAATACTCAAAACATATATCCTTGTGTTAGGCAAACTTGATCTAAGGTGTTTTAAAGGTGGAAGGAGGATTATGGGTAGGGGAGGAGTCAGAGCCCTGTATGCAAAGGTGTAAAGGTGCTGAGGCCAGATCTGAGTCCCATACATTGAATCAGACAAAAACTGGACAGCACAGATGTGTCATTTAGTTTTAGTCCGTTCCCACATATCCTTAGTTGTCATAATAGAAGCTTTTTTAATCCACTCCTTATGTCCCGATAAATATGAGTATTACTGAACCAATGTGTGTGTGTATAATTTAAAATTATAGCCTTTGTTTTATCATTAATTTTATATTCTGAAAAGACTTGAAACTGTCTCAAGATGTTCCACAACACCAAGATGTGTTTTTTCTAGATTTATCATGTACAAAGTAATATCCTCTGCAGATAAAGGTAACTTTTCTTGATTATCATACAACCAGTTATATCACTGAATTTTTTAACCCCCTTTTTTCTTTGCTAATGGTTCTAAATGTAAAGCAAATAAAGGGGAATGAGGATATACCTACCTCACTCTTCTGTTCAAACACAACTTATTAGAGTGGAGCCCTCCTACTTTTATTCCTCGTAATTAACCTTAGTGTATCAGAGAATGCAAATTCTGACATTGCCTTACTCATAAAATCCCAGCTGACTCTACTGAATGCTTTCTCTGCATCAGGACCAAACAACAGTACATATATTTTTTATGCATTTTGCTTTCCCTCTGGATCATCATTCTTTTATTAATGTTGTCAGGTATTTGCTGCCCTTACAAAAAACCACATTGCGAGCCATACATATGTCCTTCCATTGTTTTTGTGAATTGCTTGTCCAATCTCTCTTCGCAATATTTTCTAACCTCCACTGATTGCTTTCTGTTATCATGCAATATTTTACATGCTCAACTAATTATCCCTTTTTTAACAGTAACTTCTGTTCTAGTTTCAATTAAAAACTCTAGAGCAGGTCTTTTGCTCTGTTTGCCTGTACTCAATCAATTTGTGATAGGCAAGGCAGTCTCTGACCTACAGTCCAAATGTCTGCTTGATTACTTCCCATTCTCTTATCTTTCCATCTAGTTATTTGCTCCCAATACCTTGGTTCATTAGTTTTCTGCAGTAAACTCCAGCCCCCTCTTGCTATTCTCTGTACCCATAATTGCAGTCATCCCTGTTGGCAAAACCTTTTTTTCTCCATTTTTGAATTGGCTGTTTTTATTTTTCTTGTCACAGGCACCATAAGTTTGGTGACAACCCTTTCTTCTTTTTGTTTCCTTTGTGACCTGGAGTTAGAAAAAAAAAGTTGCTTAACAATACTCTCTCTAAACTTATGCATGTTATCCAAATACTCCCTTATTTTCCCTGTCGCACTTTGCAGTTTTTCCTGCACTTATTCTGTCAGATTAATTTTATTCTGCAATACTTTAAAACCTCTGTCACAATCTGTAAGTAATTCTTATTACTTTTTTCCCTTATCTTTCTCTTTTATTTCTTCGCTTCTCCTTTTTAAACTCCATTATCATTTTGTTCCACATACTATCTTTGCCTTGTGAAGATATTTCTGTTTTCCCCTAACAGTTCTCAGATTTCCACTACCTATGCCTCTCTTTTAACAAGTAAATAAGAATGCACCAATGTGTCATTTTTACCTTGTTACCCTTCATCTTTGTCTTAGCTTTTTTTTTAATTCGTGCATGATCTGAAATAATTTTTGGATGTACAGTGGCTATAAAAAGTGTACCCACCCCTGTTAAAATGCCAGGTTTTGTAATATAAAAAAATGAGACCACACTAAATTATTTCAAAACTTTTCCTACCTTTAATGTGACCTATAACCTGTACAATTCAATTGAAAAATAAACAAATCTGTTTATTTTATTTATTTGACATTTTTTTACCAGGGTGGTCTGACTGGGTCTACAGAGCCCGGTTTCAGCAGAGGCCCGGGGAGAAAAGCTCCACATACAGTTAATTACAAATACAGTGTAATCCAGTACAATAAAGATTACATTAGAATTACTATACAAAAAAATAACCTGAAAGAACAAACTGCTACAAGATGTTGTAATATCTTAACTACACATCTAAATAGTTTTATACAGTTAAAACATTACAGACGATAATAGTCATGATGCAGAATAGCAGCCAGAAAGTTAGTGATGCAGACATATAGCGAGAGAGTTATTTATTTATTTATTTATTATTATTTATTTTACATTTGTTAACCAGGATGGTCCGACTGGATACATGTCCTTTTTCAGCGGAGCCAGGAGAGGGAAAAGCTCCAACAGAGTTACATTGATAATTAGGTACAGTAAATGAGCTGAAAAGACTAACAAAAAAATAGGGCTTACATACAAGTACAAGACTGCCATTACTATTTCTGAGATTACTACAAATGTAACATTAATAACATATTAGCAAGGACTGTAGGCAGTATAATGACATAGAGAGACAGGATACATATTATTTTTTATCACAGTATACAAAGTACTTATCTTAGCTAGTTGTTTATGTTTTAGTTAATGGCACAGAGCTAGTCTGGTTTGAGCAAGGACATAGCCAGTGTGACTTGAAGTGGAGTTTTAGACTATTTTTGAATTGACTTAGAGAAGTTGCAAGCGTATGTTATTTGGGAGAGAGTTCCATATTTTACCAGTGGTGTTGGCAAATGGCAGCGTCACACCTAGGTGAGAGGTTGTTTGGACAAAGTCTGTTTGCTGCTGGTGAGGCAGCTTAGATTGGAGTAGGGAGTCATTAAGTTTTTAGTGCTGGGGCATTCTCAGGTTGTTTAAGATTTTGAAGGCCTCTATGAGTTGGGACTGGTGAAGAAGGTGTGGGAATTATATCCATCCAAGCTTTTTTTTTTTTAGTACAGTGGTGTGTGTAGGTTCTGTAGGGTAGGCCTGCTGTGATGATGGCAGATTGATGAGAGCTGGGATGATGAGAGCTTGGCTGAGATCTGAGGTGAGTGAGGAGTAGTAGGAGAGGAGGAGAGTAGTAGGAGTGTGTGTGCCCTGGCTGTGGCTGCCCCTGGCATAGGCTTTAATTCTATATAGGGTCCCAAGTTTCTTGTTGACTGACTTAATGGCTTGGTTGATATGTATATCAAATCTGAGTTTATTGTCGATGTTTACTCCTAATAGCTTTGTATAGGTGTCTGGGGAGATGATGGTCCCATTATTGGATTTTATAGTGAAGTTTTCGGTCGGAGATCTTTTGGTTGGGTAGAAGAGAAGTAACTTGGTTTTGTTTGGATTTAAGATCAGGAGATGGTTGGCAAGCCAGTTTTCGACTTTGGTGTGAGCTGTTGGGTGGTAGTTAGTAGATTTGCAAGAGAGGCATTAGAACATATTATAGTCTAATATGGAACCTTGAGGAACTCCTATGGTATTTGGTAGTAGGCAGGAGAGCTTGTTTTGCCACATTACTCCTTGTTGTCTCCCAGTGTGAGGTAAGCTTGAAACCAGTTAAGAATAGAAGCAATAAAGCCTGAGCAGCAGCTTAAGGATATGGTATAGAAGCAGAGGAGTTAGAAGAGTTTTAGGATCTTGCAGTCTGCGAGGGATTGAAATATGAGAGAAAGAGGAAGACCTGTGCATTAGGCAGACTTTATGCAGGAGCAGAGCCATGTACTTTTGAGATGATTTTTTAAAGAGGCTTTGAAATCGGTTAGGCCAAGAATAAATCTGGTAGCTGGAGGTAGTGAATTCCAATGTATAGAGACAGAGTATGAATACAGAGAGTGACCAGGTTTTCTTGTGGGTTTTGAGATAGCTAAGAGAGTTTTGTCTTCTGATCATAGGGATCAATTTGGTGTGTAAGGTGTGACTTTGGTGTGTAAGGTGTGACTAGATTGGCTAGTGGAGGGCAGGCAGTAGGCTTGAAAATAAGGTTGTGCAAGGTGGATAGCTGAATAAAGGCAAGTTGGTTGGGTAGTTCAAACCAGTTTAATTTTAGGAGTGGTTTACAGTGGTGTGTGTTATATTTAGAGATTAAACACCAGCTCTGAAAAACATCATTCACCCCTATATTAACCTGCAAGATCTTAGCTCAAACTACCAAAGCCAATAATTCTGCTGGGGCTCAAACTTTGTAGGTAAAATGTGGAACATGCTCACCTCAGAACCCCCATCTCAATACTCTCTGGCAATGTCCCTGTTCCAAACCTGATTAACCACTATCATTTACCCTTCTCTTTTTAACAAGGCCTTGCCTTTGTAACTGACCTGTGATGTATCTTTGTATTGTATTTAGAACTCAACTATCTTCCAAATGGACATGTATCCAGTTGGACTCTCCCGGTTAACAAATGTAAAATAAAATAAATAAAATAAATAAATAAATAGATTGTAGCAAACTTTGCAACTTTGTTGTAGCACTGTTCAAACTTGCTTAGGGCAGAATTTTGCAAGTTAGTTAAGATAGGGGCACCATACAGAAGAGAGGGAAGTAAAAATGTTTTTGCAAGGGTAGTTTTGGTTGCTGCAGTTAAAACATGTTTTTCTATATGAGTCCCAGTTTTAGATGAGTTTTCTTTATATTTTGCTGTATATGGAGGTCAAATGAAAGTTTATTGTCAATGATAACACCTAGAAGTTTGGTTTCCTGCATTATTTCTATGGCAGTGTTGTCAGGTGCAAGGATGTTGAAATGATCAGTGACAAGGGAGGTGTTTTTGGGATGAAAGAGTGCTAGGTTTGTCTTCTTTGGATTAAGAAAGAGTTGGGCATTTCTTATCCAGGATTCAACTGCTGTAAAGGACTGTTGGTTTTTTGAGAGTAGTTCTGGTAGTGATTGAGCAGTGCAGATTATAGTGGAATCATCAGCATTTTGAATGAGGGTCCCAGGGTGAGAGGCAGTGTGAAGATTGTGAAAATGTTGAAGAGTCGAAGGTCCTAGGATGGAGCCTTGGGGGACTCCAGTAGGGTTGTGGAGAAAGGGTTGGAGTTTGTTGGACCATTTCACTGCTTGTTTACTATCCTTGATGTAGCTCTGAAACCATTTTACTGTGTTATGTGAGAAGCCTAAGTTAGACAGTGTGTTCAAAAGTAATGGGTGAGACACACTGTCAAAGGCCTTACAGAGATCAAGGAATACTGAGGCTGTATAGCATCCTGCATTTCTGGCCTTGTTTACGGTGTCTGTAAAAGATAATAGGGCTGTAGCTGTGCTGTGGCTAGGTCGGACGCCATGTTGGGTTTTGGTTAAAAGATTGTTTTGCAATAAATATTGCATTACCTGCTGATGGATACCTCTCTCGGGAATTTTGGATATGGGTGACAAGATGGATATAGGACGGAATTTGGATGGATCAAAAGAGTTGCCTCCTTTGTGGATGGGGGTGATGTGAGATTGTTTCCATATGGTAGGTGCTTCTGATTCAGATAAAGACCTATTTGTAAGGATACTGATTGGGTAGGCAACTGAGTTAGCAGCCAGTTTGAGGTCAGCTGAAGTAGAGCAGGGTTTTAGTTTTTGTAGCAGATGTTCTTTGTGTTTCACTGTTGCAGTCATTACATTTGGGTTATCTGCTTGCAGGTAGCCCTCAGTTGGCCTGATTAAAAAAGTCTTGGGTCCTGCGTCGGTTGCTGTCCCTTCTTCCATGACGTCAGGTCCTCAGGGGTATAAAACATGCAGCCAGCGGCATTACACCAGTCTTTCTTGCTGTGCGGTGCCCGAAGCAGAAGCAGTCCACAAGTGCCAGGTGGCCGACTACTGAAATTTTCGTTTCAGAACTGAAGTCTTCAACTAAAGCTAATTATCCCGTTGAGGGAACTTTTTCTTGAGCCTTACCGATGTCAGTAAAAGTTAATAATTGCATTACTTGTGGAAAGCAAATACCTCATAAAGATTTTCATTCGTACTGTAATCCTTACCTAGGCCCTGACCACGATGTACCTTGCTGTCGGTTTTGTGCTTTATTTAATCAGCGCACTATCCGTCGTCTGTATATTTTCACCTCTAAATATTTCGGTTCTCAGTTTAATTATCCAGAAATCTCATTGGTTAGCCATCCGACTACCGGGAGTCCGAAAAAACGCAAAGATAAAGATGGAGACAGGCCGCCGAGGTCCAAAATTGCCGACGACACTTCTCCTAAGCCAGTCGCCAGTTTGCCGATACTCAGTGAGGTGCTTTCGCAGCCCCTGATACCCGCTACTTCTGATTCGCAGGCCTCTATTGAGACCCATTCGGAGTCCGGTATGCCATGAGATGCTTCAGCTATGGAACCCGTGGATGTCTCTACCTTGGATGGGTCCCGGAGCTGCTGTGCAGGCACCGGCTTCTGAGGGTGTATTCAGGTCTATGGACTTGCATATTAAACTGACGCCTCCTTCTTCACTTAGGCCTAAATCTCGAACCATGCTTAGAAGACCGACGCTCAGGCCACATGTTCAGGCCTCTTTGCCTAGAAAACAAATGATAAGAATGGCTGAAGATTTAATAACTCTAATCAGCCGTAGCCAACCCCCCTTTCTAAGAGGTCTAGGACTGAAGTTGTTTATGAATCTTCTGACCAAAATTCTGATTCTTCTGATGATCTGGATTTGCCCTTGTATACTTATGAGGTTTCTGATGCAGAGGACTCCATTCCCTCTGCTTCCCCTCCAGAGGATTTTTCTTTTGGGGAAACCTTGCATACTCTAAGGGAGCATTTCCACTGGGAAAGCCAGGATTTTTCTGATTCAAAAAAGAGGCTTAGGGATTTCTTACTCCTACCTCAGCATAGGCCTTCAGCTATTCCTCCTGTACTAGACATTGTTGATGCTTTTTCGGAATCTAGTTTGGTCCCTGATTCCTTGCCTCCTGCTCTCAGAAAACCTGTCAGATACTACAGGGACCCTGAGTCACACAAGTTCTTTTTTAAAAATCATATTGTGGATCCAGAGACTATTTCACAGGGGCGCAAGGGCATTAAGGCTTCTACTGCTAAAAATTCTACCCCTTCTGATAGAGACTCCAGGGCGCTGGATAGATTGGGTAAGAAGGTTTACACTTCTGCAACCTTGGCCATTAGGGCTTTAAACTGCCAGTTTCATATGTTAAAATATCAGCAACATGTTATTGGATTGCTTAAACAGAAAATTATATGGATTCCTGACTGTGTGGAAAATAAAGAATTACAGGATTTAATGCATTCTGCTGAACAAGTTGGAAAACATACTTTGCAATGTGGTTTTGATTCATTAGAGGCCTCTTACAGGGCTGCTTTTACTGGGTCTGTGCTTAGAAGGCATGCTTGGTTAAAGGAGCAATCTTTGCGTGATCATGTTAAAGCTAAATTGTTGGATGCTCCCTTAAATCAGGACCACCTGTTTGGCAACAAGGCTGAGGAAGTTCTTAAAAAGATGGAAGATGAAGCTAAATCTGTTAAGATTTCTTACAAGTTCAGCCTCCAAGATTTAGTAGGCACTGGCCCTCTAAGAATTGGTGCTTTCCAGTCCCTTCCAGGTCTTCTCAAGCCAAACCCAGACACAGCAAAAGCCCCAGGTTTCAATGCCAGGGAACACGCAGGACTAAGCAGTGGGGGGCCTCCACTTCCAAATCTGGGAGTAATAAGACTCCCCCCTATGGTAAACTGTCTCAATGACTTCTGTTTAAAATTTCCAAGCACTTCTCAACTGACTGCCCCTTTGGGGGGAAAGATTGCTCTTCATGGAAAGAACTGGGAACCCATTACCCAGTACAAATGGGTTTTAAATATAGTGTCCCAAGGATACAGATTTCACTTCCACACATTGCCAACACCAAGCGGGTGGCTGGACCTACTCCCAAATCAGTGGGCAGAGGCCCAAAAACAAGTACTTTCTCTTTTAAGCATGGGGGCTATTCAACTGGTACCGGAAGAGGAAAAGGGACAAGGTTTCTACTCAAGACTTTTCCTGGTACCCAGAAAAGACAATTCATGGTGTCCTATCTTGGACCTGTCTACTCTAAACACCTTTTTGGAAATTCCAAAATTCAAGATGCTGACTCTTCACCAATTACTTCCTATGCTAGGCAAAGATGCCTGGTTGGCAACACTAGATTTAAAAGAAGCATACCGGCACATCCCAATCAGGGAATCTTGCAGAAGATATCTATGCTTCAAAGTTTTCTGCACTGCCCTTTGACTTATCTACTGTGCCCAGGGTATTCACAAAGTGCCTAGCTCCAGTTATTGCATTTTGCAGGCAAAGAAATATTCAAATATACCCATACCTGGACGATTGTCTTAATTCAGGCAGAAAGCCAGGACATACTTTTGAATCATCTGGCCTTTGTACAAAGGGTTCTAACATATCTGGGGTACACCATAAACGAAAAGAAATCACACCTGGTACCCTGTCAACAAATTATATTCCTGGAAGCAAGCTTGAATACAACTTCCCAGATGGCTTACCTCATGCCAGAGAAACAAATTCATTTGACAACCTACTTCAAACAAGTGGCCACAAAAACCCTGCTATCTGCAAGACAAATACTGCAAGCCTTGGGGTTCATGGTCTGTTGCATTCTTCTAATTCCATATGCAAGACTGCATATGAGGAAACTACAGTGGTATCTAAAAAGCCTATGGTGTCAACATTCTCAGGATCTAGAAGCAATGATTCCTATCATACCTTGCCTATGCCTAGAATTCCTTTGGTGGGCAGAGGCCTGCCACCAAACCAAGGGACTACCTTTCACACCACCCCCTGCTACCCCAACCCTAACAACAGACGCATCAGACTATGCATGGGGGGCTCACGTGGCAGGGAAGTGCATTCAGGGCAAATGGAACCCAAGTCAAATGCACTTGTATATCAATCAAAAAGAAATGTTAGCTGTACAGAATGCTGTGACAGCCTTCAAGGACCACATTCTTCCAGGATAACGTTTGGTAAAGACGGACAACACCACTGTTATGTGGTACATAAACAAGCAGGGGGGTACACATTCTTACCCCCTCTGCAGACTAACCATGGCATTGTGGAACACAGCCTTGAGCTACCAAGTGCACCTACAAGCTCAATTCCTGCCAGGAAAATTAAATACATTGGCAGATGGACTAAGCAGAAACTTCATAGACCCACACGAGTGGAAACTGGAACCAAGGATTTTCAACATGTTAACAAGCAAATGGGGGAGTCCAGATGTAGACCTGTTTGCCTCTCCCCAGAACTACCAATTGGACAACTTTTGCACAAGGACTCCCCACAAGCAAGCCTGGAAAGTGGATGCTTTGTCCTTCAGCTGGAAAAACCTATCAGTCTATGCCTTTCCCCCTCTGCCTCTGCTTTCCAAAGTACTACTAAAAATCTAACAGAACAAACCAAGGATGATTTTGATTGCTCCAGACTGGCCACGCCAACAATGGTACCCCCTCCTGCACAGTGTGTCACGGTTATCCCCATGGCACCTGCCTCAGACTCCTTCCCTGTTGTCTCAGCAGGAGAACCAGATTCTGCACCTTCATCTTCTAACACTGAACCTTGCAGCCTGGCTAATTACATAATCTCTCCTCTACCATCCCTCAGTAAACCTGTGATGGATATCATTTTAGAGACAAGGAGGCCTATTACTAGAAAATCTTATGCTGAAAAATGGAAAAGATTCTGTGCCTGGAACCAGTCTCAAGGGATGAGCACAGCAGCACCCAATTTACCTCAGATTTTACAATACTTAACTGAGATGCTTCACAAGGGCCTGTCTTTTTCCTCCATTAAAATCCACGCCTCAGCCATTTCAGCTCATTATAGCACAGAACCTCCCCTCTTCTCTCATCCACTGCTCAAGCAGTTCCTCAGAGGGGACAAAAATTTGAGACCTCACAGGAGAGCTCCAACCCCAGCCTGGGACCATAACTTTGTTTTGGAGAAACTCACTTTACCTCCTTTCAAGCCAGCTGCTACTGCAAACTTAAAATGTCTTTCTTGGAAAGCAGATTTCCTTTTAGTATTAACTTCAGCTAGAAGGGTATCTGAATTACAGGCCTTTGTGTCAGTGGAGCCTTTCATCATCTTTCATGCGGACAGGGTGTCCCTCAGAACCAATCCATCCTTCATGTCCAAGGTGGTATCCAGTGTGGCTCTTAATCAGTCTATTCATTTGCGAACCTTCTTTCTCAATCCACAGAACAAAGGGGAACGGATGCTGCATTCCTTAGATGTGCACAGATAACTTAGATTCTACTTGGACATGACTAACCCTCAAAGGAAATCTGAACAACTGCTGGTGGCATTTGCTGCAGGGGCAGAGGGGAAGGCTATTTCAAAGCAAACTATTTCTAAATAGATAGGCCATTGCATTCATTTTTGCTATAAGCACCATGGAAAACCTATCCCCCAGGGGATCAGACCTCACTCCACCAGGGCTGGATCTACCTCTACAGCCTTTCTCAGAGGCACCCCTTCAAGGGACATACTAGAAGCTGCTACCTGGAGCTCTGTGCATACTTTCACCAAGCATTATCATTTGCCAATTTTTCTCTAAATCCAGAGCTGGCTTTGCCACTGCAGTATTGCAGGGCCTTGTAGCTGGTCCTAATGCTATGTAAATTCCTCCTCCCAACCATAGCTTTGGGAATCTACCCAAATGTAATGACTGCAACAGTGAAACACGAAGAACATAGTACAGTTGTGTACACTTACCATAAATGCAGATGTTCGAGTGTATTCACTGTTGCAGTCCTGGTTACCATCCCTCTGGCCCCCTGACTTCTTTTGGCTATGCCTCTACTTTCCTTTACTATGCTTAAAAGCCTTTTTGGTGTATTTGCTTTTTTGTTGGAGGTATATCATTGTACTTTTTTATTGAATTGCTCCCCATTAGAGGGGCACCTGACATCTGGAGCAAGAAAAACTGATGTAATGGCATCGGCTGCATGTTTTATACCTCTGACATCATGGAAGAAGGGACAACTACCGACGCAGGACCTAAGACTTTGTTAATCAGGCCGACTGAGGGCTACCTTCAAGCAGATAACCCAAATGTAATGACTGCAACAGTGAATACACTCGAACATCTACATTTATGGTAAGTGTACACAACTGTACTTTTCTTGATGTTGTCAGTGGGTACAGGCTGAAATGAGAATGGGGTTTGTATGACATTTTGTTAAGTATGGGGGTTAGTAATGACAGGGTTAGAAGTAGTTGATGGCCTGGGGTCGGTGTCTGAATAGGTTGAAGGGTGGAGGGGGGTCCAGCATAGGTGTGTTAGTAAGTCTGAAATTGATTTTATGAAGTGCTTGTTAAAGTTTTCATCTATTTGTGATGGAGGGGTATCAGGTGATAGGGTGTGCTCTCCATATCTTCCAGGGTTAAGTAGAAAAGATATGGAGTGCCAAAATTTACTGGGGTTGATTTTATGTTGCAATTGAAGCTGGGAATAATATGACTTCTCACCTCTGTTGATTAGTTTTGTCACTCTATGTAGTGTTTTGAAATTAACATGATTTTGTTCATTTTTGTTTTGTTTCCAGGTTGACCAGGCTAGGTCCCTTTGCTTCCTCAGGTGTTTACATTCCTTAGAGAGCCATGGAGCCGAGTTCTTTTTGATTCTTTTCATACGGATGGGAGCTAGTTGATTAAGTATGTGAAGGAACGTGTTATTAAAGTGTAGTACAGCATCATTAAGGGATAGTTGTTTAAGGGGTGTCCAGTCTATTTCCTGTAGGAAATTGCTGAATTTATGCTGACGAAAATTAATTAAGTTCCTCTTAGTTTTTGGGAGTTTTTTCTAAGGGAGTAAGCTGGTAGATGATCACTCGGGGAGCTAGGCAGTGTTCCAGAAGAGGGGTAGTTAACAGGGTGGGATACTAGAATCCAGTCTAAGGTGGATTGGTAGGCACAATCTTTGCTGTATCTTGTTGGAGCATTGATAAACTGAGAAAAAACATACAGATTTATACTATTTGTGGGGGAGTTGGAAGCTGTGGTTTGCCAATCTAAATTTACATCTCCTAAGGTTATTGTTTCAGGGTATATTGTTTGGGATGTCCAGGATAAAAATATTTTCCAACACTGGTATATTGTTACCTGGTGGGATATATATTACTATTATGCAAATTCTTTTTGCTATATTAAGGTTCAAAAAAGGAGATTAGTAGCTCAGCATTGTAAATGATGGGTATATTACAGGTATAGGGTGTGATGTTGAGTGTAGAGGGATAAAGAAGTGCTAACCCCCACCTTTTTTTAGATCTATCTCTTCTGATTATTCCAAAATTTGGTGGTATTATTTCTGAGTCTTTTACATTGGGATGTAGCCATGTTTCAGTAAGGGCTAGTATGTCAGGTTTATTTTGATCAATCCAGGCATGCAGTGGGGCTATTTTATTACATATACTTCTAAGGTTAAGTGTAAGTATGTTTAAGTCTTTGGGGTTACTCTTGTGGTCAGGATTAGAGGGTGGGCCAGGGTTAGGATGTAGGTCTCCACATTTGAGTAGATAGGCAATGAGGAATGCATACCATAGGAAGTGTTTTTTATTCCTAGGTGAGAGTACTGGTGTCAAGTGTGGTTTCATAGGAGGTGAGGAGGCCAGTTTGTGGCTTGAATAGAATGGGAGGAGATATATGAGAAGCTGTGTTGGGTATTGGGGAGAGGGTTAGAGGTTGTTGTTAATGTGTATTGATGTGTGGGGGTATGCAAAGGTATAGCTGTAGTGAGGTTGAGAATTAAGAGTAAAGAGGCTGGGCAAGTTAGGAGGAGCATTGTCAACTGTGATAGTGTGTTTAAAAATAGTAAAAGTAGAATTTGTGTGTTTGAATGTAGTACAGGTGTAAATAAAGATTGTTATGTGATGTGTGTGTAGCTGAAGGTAAGGTTGGAATGTTTTGACTTCAGAGTGGGCTTTAATAATGTGGTTAGGTGTTTTACCTTGCAGTTTGTGATAAGCATGGGTGGGGTTGATGTGATTGGTCACTGGTATAATTGTGGTGCAATGCTAGTTTGTGTGTATAGTAGAAGAGAAGGTGGTAAGCCTGGAGTTAATTAAAAAGTAGGTTGAGGTGGTGATTATATTGTGATGGTAGAGTGGAGTAAGATGCAATAAATGTACTGGGCATGTGAGTTCAAGGGGATGGATGTAAGGGAGAGCAGATAAGTTTGGCTAAATAAAAGAAAGTAAGATGTTCTTCGTGTTTCACTGTTGCAGTCATCACATTTGGGTTATCCCAGCCAGGGTAGCCCTCAGTCGGACCGAATACCAGAGGTTTAGTATTTCTGCATCAGTTGCCATCGCTCCAGGACTGATGTCAGGTTGTCAGTATATATGACAGCCGACGCCATTACATCAGTCTTTCTTGCCGAGGAGCCCGAAACAGAAGCAGTTCGCACGAGTGCCGGTCGGCTGCTATCTGAGTTTTCATTTTCCGAATTGAAGTTGAAGTCTTCTAAAGCGAAGTACCCCGTTGGGGATCCTTTTTTCTCTCGCCTGTGGAAAGCAAATACCACACCAAGACTTTCATTCTTACTGAGTTACTTACTTAGGCCCAGACCACGACTTCCCCGCTGTCATTTTTGTGCTCTGTTCAACGCCAGAACTATACGTTGTCGGGCTCTTATTTTAGCTAGATATTTTTGCTCTCAGTCCTCGAATTCTGATATGGCTTCGGTAAGCCATCTGACTGCAGATCTTCTGAAAAAACGTAACGATAAAGACAGAGACAGACTGCACAGGTCCAATCATACTGACAACGCTTCCGTTAAGCTAGTCGTCAGTTCTCCAGTCCTCAGTGAGGCGCTTTCGCAGCTCCTGATGCCTGCTTCTCTGCTTTCGCAGGCCGCTACCGAGATGCCTTCAGAGTCCAGTATGCAGCAAGACTCTTAACTGACTAAGGATCCTGCGGATGTCTCTACCTTGGATGGGTCCGGAGCCGCTGAGCAGGCACTGGCTTCCAAAGAAGTACTTTGCACTACCGTTTCTCAACACAGACCAACGACTTTCGTGTCTACCGTTCTTTCGAAAACTACCAAGTTTGTAAGGCCCAGGGTACGAACCACACCCAAGAAACCAACGACCCAATCTCAGGCACCTGCTTCCTTGCCTTGGTCTCAAATGCTTAAAATGGCGGAAGACCTTATACTTCTGATCAGGGGAAGCCAATTACCCCTTCCAAAAGAAAAAGAGAATTGTCCCCAGTAGTTTTATCTGAACAGGAGTCCAATGACTCTGATGCATCTGAATATGAAGACATGCAACCCATTTCTGCTTATGAGGATTCTGATGCAGAGGAATCCATTCCTTCAGCCTCTCTACCCGAGGACTTTTCCCAAGGGAACAGTTCCAATGAGAATGTCAGGACTACCCTCAGTCTAAGGGAATTCTTAGATCTTCCACAGCACAGACCTCTGGCCTTTCCTCCCATTCTGGATGTTGTGGATGATGATGTTTTGTGAGGGTGATGTTTTTTATGGACTCTAGTTTGACTCCTGAGACCCTCCCTCCTGCTCCCAGGAAACCTGACAGGTACTATAGAGTCCTCAACTCACACAAATTTCTTTTCAAAAGTCCTGCTGCTGACCCTGAGGTTATTTCTCAAGGGCCTAAAGGAATTAAAGCAACTTCTGCTAAGAATCCCAACCCCTCAGATAGAGATTCTCGTGCCTTAGACAGATGGGGTAAAAAAGTATACACCTCTGCTACTCTTGCTGTTAGAGCACTAAATTGTCAGTTCCATATGAAATTTCAGCAAAATACCATGGAACTCCTCAAACAAAAAAATGTCAACTTTTCCTGCTTGTGCAGAAAATAAAGAATTACAAGAGTTAATGCATTCCGCAAGTCAAGTAACTAAGCACACCTTACAATGTGGTTTTGATGCCCTAGAAGCATCTTGCAGGGCAGCAGTCACTGATTCTGTACTTAGGAGGCATGCTTGGCTTAAGAAACAGCCCTTGCCAGACCATGTCAAATCCAAATTATTGGATGCACCCTTGCACAAAGACAACTTATTTGGCACAAAGGCAGAGGAAGTCTTTAAAAAGATGGAATAAACAGTTAAGGACTTCCTGCAGGTCCAGCCACCCATAGGCATTGCCCCTCCAAGCACTGGTCCTTTCCTTCCCCCTCCAGGTCAGCACAGCCCTTCCCCAGGGAAACAGGCCCCCCAGACAGCAGCCCCAGGGAATGCAGAGATCTAAGCAGTGGAGTTCTTCCTCTTCAAAACCAGGGAGTGCTAAGCCAGACCCTCATGGTAAGAACTCAGTGATTTTCCACTTCCACCCCCTCCCTCTGCCCACCTGCACTTGCCCCTATGAGGAAAACTCTCTTTCCACGCAAGCACTTGGGCCACCATTACCAACAACCGCTGGATCCTCAACATAGTGTCCCAGGGATACAAATTTTATTTCCACACTCTACCAACCCCAAAAGGGTTCCCAGATCTCCCCCCAAACCAGTGGGCAGAGGCTAAAAAGCAAGTCCTTTCCCTGGTCTCCATGAGGGCAATAGAGTCCATTCCTGCAGAACAGATAGGCCAAGGTTTCTATTCCAAACTCTTTCTGGTACCAAGAAAAGAGGGCACCTGGCACCCCATCATTGATCTATCCAATCTAAACACATTTCTGGTGATACCAGAATTCAAAATGCTCACCCTCCAGCAACTACTACCTATGCTCTCCAAGGATGCTTGTTAGCCACCCTAGACCTAAGAGAGGCCTACCTACACATCCCAATCAGGGAATCATGCAGGGAATATCTATGTTTCAGAGCAGGATCTAGGCACTTTCAGTTTTCTGCGCTTCCCTTTGGCTTATCCACTGCTCCCAGAGTTTTCACAAAATGTCTGGCTCCCGCCATTGCTTTTTGCAGGCAAAGAAATATACAGATTTACCCATACTTAGATGACTGCCTAATTCAGGCAGACAGGAAAAGCTGCTCAAGCACCTGGCTTTTGTAAAGGACCTACTGACCTCCCTGGGGTTACACTATCAATGAAAAGAAATCCAAACTAGTACCCACCCAAAAATTGTATTCCAGGGAGGAAGCCTGGACACAGCATCCCAGATGGCTTTCTTTACACCAGAAAAGCAAACCTACCTGACAGCCTATTTCTCTCAACTAGACACCAGATCCCAGTTATCCTCAAGGAAAATCCTGCAAGCTCTGAGGTTCATGGCTTCTTGCATTCTACTCATTCCTTATGCCAGACTGCATATGAGCATAATACAGTGGTACCTAAAAAGCCTTTGGTGTCAGCAATCTCAAGACCTGGAAACTCATACCAATGATACCTTGTCTAAGGAAAGATTTTCTTTGGTAGTTAGCAGCATGCTACCAAAACAAGGGACTACCCTTTTCACAACCCCTCGCTGCTCAAACCCTCACCACAGATGCATCAGACTATGCCTGGGGTGCACACCTGGACAGCAGTTGTATAGAGGGCCAATGGAGCCCACATCAAATACCTCTGCACATCAACCAAAAAGAGATGTTAGCTGTCCAGCACGCACTGACAGCTTTTCAGACCCCTACTCTCTCCAGGGGCTCTACTGATCAAAACAGACACCACCACTGTGATGTGGTATATCAACAAGCAGGGAGGGACTCACTCGTACCCTCTGTGCAGGCTCGCCATGACCCTTTGGCACACGGCCTCAGTCATGCAACTACACTTGTTAGCACAATTCCTGCCAGACTCTGTCAACTTTCTGGCAGACAACTTAAGCAGAAATCTTCTGGACCCACACGAGTGGCAGCTAGACCAAAGAACCTTCACCCTTGTAACTCAGAAATGGGGCACCCCGAAGGTCATCCTCTTTGCTTTTCACTCCAACCATCAGCTCAGCAAGTTCTACACCAGGGAACCTCACTGCAAGACCTGGAAAAGTGGAAGCTCTATCCTTCCAGTGGACCAACCTCTCAGTTTATGCACTTCCCCCACTACCACTCATTACAAGGTTACTGCTCAAAATAAGGGAAGAAAAACCGAGGACAATCCTGATTGCCCCAGACTGGTCACATCAGCACTGGTACTCACTGCTGCACAACCTGTCACCTCTGCCACCATGGCATCTCTCTCCGATCCCAACACTCCTGACCCAGAGGGAAGGAGAATTCATGCATCCCCAATTGCAGACCCTCAATCTGGCAGCCTGGCTTATTCCCTGACCACTGCACAAGCAGCCAATCTCAGCAAACAAGTTCTAAGTGTTATACATGAGGCCAGACACCCTAGCATTAGAAAGTCTTATGCTGACAAATGGAAAAGGTTTTGCACCTGGATCCAGGCTAAGGGAGCCGGCACGGAACAGCCCTCCCTACCCCTCATCCTGGATTACCTTGCTGACCTACTACACAAGGGCCTATCCTTTTCTTCTACTAAAATCTATGCCTCTGCTATCTCTGCTCATTTCAGCACATAGCCACCTCTTTTCTCACACCCTCTCATCAAACAGTTCCTAAGAGAGGCTAACAACTTAAGACCACCGAGAAGAGCACCTACCCCAGCTTGGGACCTAAACATTGTGTTGGAAAAGCTCACCCTGCCACCCTTTGAACTAGCAGCTTCAGCAGAGTTAGTTTCTCTCATGAAAGACTGTCTTACTTCTGGCCATCACTTCAACAAGAAGAGTATCCGAGCTACAAGCACTAATGGCTGTAGAGCCCTTCATCATTTTCCATGCTTACAGGGTCTCCCTCAGGGCTAACCCATCCTTCTTGCAAAACGTGGTGTCCAGTGTGGTTCTCAACCAATCCATTCATTTGCCCACCTTTTTCCTTAACCCACAAAACAAGGGGGAAAGGATACTGCACTCTCTAGATGTGCACAGACAGCTCAGATTCTATCTAGACAGGACTAAATCATTTAGGAAGACTGATCAGTTGTTAGTTTTCTGTAGGAGCAGAGGGCAAAGCCATATCCAAGCAGACCATTTCCAAATGGATAGCACACTGCATCCATTTCTGCTACATGCAACAAGGAAACCTCGCCCCAAGGGGGTCAAGACACATTCTACCAGAGCAACCTCCACCTCTGCAGCTTTCCTCAGAGGGGTCCCCACCAGGGACATCCTGGAGGCTGCAACATGGACATCAGTTCATACCTTCACTAAGCATTGCCACCTGCCTATCTTTTCCAAATACAGGGCAGGCTTTGCCCCTGCAGTCCTGCAGAGCATCCTAGCCAGTCCCCAGTCTTTTTGACTGCCTCCACCCTTTCTTCAGCTTTGGGAATCAACCCAAATATGATGACTGCAACAGTGAAACACGAAGAACATAGTACGGTTGTGTACACTTACCATAAATGTAGATGTTTGAGTGTATTCACTTTTGCAGTCCTGGTTTCCCTTCCTCCATCCCCTTTGTATCTTTCTCACTCTCCCTAGGTGCTTTTGGTATTTACTTTCTACTGGTGGTGTTCTTCCACCATAACCTAGCTCCCTCTTGCGGGCTCCTGAAAGGGCAAGAAAAACTGATGTAATGGCGTCGACTGCCATATTTTATACTACTGATGACCTGACGTCAGTCCTGGAGCGACGGCAACCGATGCAGAAATACTAAGCTTTTGGTATTCGGGCCGACTGAGGGCTACCCTGGCAGGGATAACCCAAATGTGATGACTGCAAGAAGTGAATACACTCGAACATCTACATTTATGGTAAGTGTACACAACTGTACATAATGCACGAAATGTGGGTGTGGACAAGGTTGGGTTGTATGTAATTAGATCATAGGAATGAGGGGAAGTGGTTTGCTTAGGATAAGAGTAGAGGTGCTGGTGGAGGGTGGGATATAGGGGAAGAACCCCCCAGATAATCAGTGAGGTAGGATGTTCAAAAAGACAAGTTGTCTGAACTCTAAATACTTGTCTCGAGTCACAGCATCTAATTTTGTATTTATGGGGTTTTCAAAGTCTTTCCAGGGATACATTACACTGATAAGAGTGAAATATGCTGAAGTGTTAATGTAGCTTCACCTTCAGCAGTCAAAAGCCCTATGAGTGTGTGTGAGTGAGTGGGGGGTGGAGATATCCTTCCAGCAAATTCAACACTACATAACAATGCAAACTAGACTTAACAAATTATTTGCATATTGCCTTACATAGATTTAACTTTATTTGTTGCTCGTGTACTTTTTGCCAACTGAAGGTGAATTTCAGCTGTGCAGGTTCTTTAGATAGTGCAGCATGGTATGTTTGTCTACTGCTGCTGCAGCAGAAGGAATATGTGCTTGTTTCACTGGGAGGGAGGGAGAGAGAGAGAGGAAAAAGTTAAGGATTTCTTGATGGTTGAACTAGTTGGGTACAGTACTATTTGTCTGTAGTCATCCACCTTAAGTAATGTTTGGTAAACAAGAGTCTTCTTCTTCTTCTTCTTTCGGCTCCCGTTAGGTTAGGGGGAGCGGATCACCTGTCCTCACACATCCATGGGCAGTGAGTTTTACGGTGTCGAAGCTGGTTGCCAGCCCCCACTTCCCTTCCACAACACACACACCACACACACCTAGGGCCAATTTAGTCTTTGGATGTGGGAGGAAAGAGCACCCGAGGAAAACCCACGCCACCACAGGAGGACATGCAGACTAAGACAGAAGAAGAGACCACCCAGCCGAGGATCGAACCGAGAGAACCTGAGGCTGCTGCAATGCAGCAATGCACCACCACCACGCCGGTCAGCCCTGTTGTTAACGAGTAGTGCACTATATTTCACAGTTTTGCATTTCAGCTTTCTAACCTTTAAACAGGGCAATAAGCATACAGGAGATATTTGTAGGTATGCAAGTTTGGGATTATAAAAACAAAAATGGTGGCTTCCACAGTACAGAAGGACAGAAAGAAAAATGCACTAAACTAACGAGATATGTGCATGCATGCAAGTGTGGGGTTACTGGCATGTAGGTTTACAGAGGAGAGTGACAGGAGGCAAGCCTATCCATTAGTTCCCGCTCTTTGCTACACAGCATACAATCTAAATCTGATATTTAAGCACTTAGAAAAGGCAGCCAGCTAGAGAGTGTAACATATATAAAAATAAAAAAAGGAAGCAACTCTAGAGAATAAAACTCTTCACAAACAGAAACTCTCGTATACTACCAATCACTTACATTATCTAGTAACTGTGCTGTTCATACAAACATAAAATCAGGTATTACATTAGAAGCCTTCAGTAGAAGTAAGAAACATATATATATATATATAACATAAACATATGTACTACAGATCAGCAGGGAGAAAGAAGAGAGAGAAAAAAAATAGAAAGAACACTTACCCAGATGGCAACAGACTATAGACTTACTTGATGTAACTGCAGTACAAACAACAAAAAACATTTTGATGGTTACACTGAATCCCACTATAAAACACCCAGCTAGAAGAAACTTGATAATTCAATTTCTACACATTAATAGCAGAAAGACCATCTTTGATGCTATTACTGCAACCTAGAGTAAAAGTCAGTAGACGTGTTGATATATGTACTACACATTAACAGCAAAGACACAACACTTAGCCACAATTAAACACAATGACATCTTAGTTATATATTTCTAGTACAAGCATGAACGAAAAGGAAATGAACCATAATGATTAAGAAAATACAAGAATCCACTGTACCTTTTTGTAGAGTGAAAGAAGCTGGATGGAGGCACACACTTGGGACATGGGGTAGTGAAGTGACTGAAGTTGGAGCCACAGCGGCAAATTTAGTGGGAGAACAAGCTGTGATGCAGGGAAAAGCATTTGTTCCTTGAGTGGAAGCAGTCCCCCCGCAATGGTATACCACCATAAACAATCAGTGAGGTAGGATGTTCATAGATACAAAAGACAAGTTGTCTGAACTCTAAATACTTGTCTCGAGTCACAACATCTAATTTTATATTTATGGGCTTTTCAATGTCTTTCCAGGAATACATTACACTGATAAGAGTGAAATATCCTGAAGTCTTAATGTAGCTTCACCTTCAGCAGTAAAAAGGCCTATGAGTGTTGGTGAATGAGTGGGTGGTGGGGTTATCCTTCCAGCAGATTCTACACTACAAAACAATGCAAACTAGATTTAAATTAAGTTATTTGCATATTGCCTTACATAGATTTAACTTTATTTGTTGCTTGTGTACTTCTTGCCAACTGCAGGTGAAATTCAGCTGTGCAGGTTCTTTAGGTAGTGCAATATGATAAGCCAGACTACTGCTGCTGATGCAGAAGGAATATGTGCTTGTTTCACTTTTTGTAGAGTGAAAGAAGCTGGATGGAGACACACACTTGGGACATGGGGTAGTGAAGTGACTCTAAAGCTGGAGCCACAGAGGCAAATTTAGTGGGAGAACAAGCTGTAATGCAGGGAGGAGCATTCAGTTCCTTGAGTGGAAAGCAGCTCCCCCCATAAACAATCAGTGAGGTAGGATGTTCATGGATACAAAGACAAGTTGTCTGAACTCAAAAAAAATTGGGGTAAAAAATATAAAAAAGTAAAAAACGTACAATAAGCTGGTTGCATAATTGTGCAGACCCTTAAGCTAATACTTTGAAGCATCTTTTGATTTAATTACAGCATTGTCTTCTTGGGTACACACCTGCCAGCAGTTAGAGTTTCTGATTTAACCCCAAATAAAGTTCAGCTGTCCTAGTAGGATTTTCCTGATATTTACTCAGTTGCCTGCTACAGCAAAAGCCATGGTTCATAGAGAGCTTACAAAGCATCAAAGGGATCTCATTGTTGAAAGGTATCATCAGGAGAAGCGTACAAAAACATTTCTGCAGCATTGGATGTACCATGGAACATAGTGAAGACAGTCATCAAAAAGTGGAGAAAATATGGGACAACAGTGACGTTGCAAAGAACTGGACGTCCCTCCAAAATTGATGAAAAGACAAGACAAAAACTGGTCAAGGAGGCTGGCAAGAGACCTACAGCAACACTGAAGGAGATGCAGGAAGTTCTGGCAAGTACTGGTTGTGTACTGCATGTGACAACAATCTCCCGTATTCTCCATATGTCTGGACTATGGGGTAGGGTTGCAAGATGAAAGCCTTTTCTTACACAGAAAAACATCCAGGCCTGGCTAAAATTTGCAAAACAATACATCAAGTCTCCCAAAAGCATGTGGGAAAAAGTGTTCTGGTCTGATGAGACCAAGGTTGTACCTTCTGGCCACAATTCCAAAAGGCACGTTTGGTGCAAAAACAACACGCATCACTAAAAGAACACCATCCCCACAGTAAAGCATGGTGGTGGCAGTGTTATACTTTGGAGTTGCTTTTCTTCAGCTGGAACTTGGGCTCACTCAAGGTGGAGGGAATTATGAACAGTTCCAAATACCAGTCGCGTTTGGCCTAAAACCTTCAGGCGTCTACTAGAAAGCTGAAGATGAAGTGGAATTTCACCTTTCAACACAATGACCCCAAGCATACATCCAAATCAACAAAAGAATGGCTTCACTAGAAGAAAATTAAAGTTTTGGAATGGCCTAGCCAGACCCCAGACCTAAATCCAGTAGAAAATTTGTGGGGTGACCTGAAGAGGGCTGTGCTCAAGAGATGCCCTTGCAATCTGACAGATTTGGAGCATGTTTGCAAGGAAGAGTGGGCAAATGTTGTCAAGTCAAGATGTGCCATGCTGATAGACTCCTACCCAAGAAGACTGAATGCTGTAATTAAATCAAAAGGTGGTTCACAAAGTATTAGTTTAAGGGTGTGCACAGTTATGCAACCGGCTTGCTGTACGTTTTTTAGGTTTTATATTTTCCCCTAACAGATTTGTTTCTTTTTCAATTGGATTGTACAGAGTATAGGTCACATTAAAGGTGGGAAAAGATTTGAAATGATTTACTGTGGCCTCATTTTTTTATATCACAAAAACCTGGCATCTTAACAGGGGTGTGTACACTTTTTACATCCACTGTATGTCAAAGCCTTAAATTAAAAACACATACTCCTGGAAAATATAAATTCTACCCAGTCTAGCCTAGTTATTGCAACTTAGGGAATATCTAGATTCTGACTTCTTACTACTGATTTCACATCTTTCATACCAATATTCGATCAGATTTCTTACGAAATCTACCTTCATTTGTTATTTTCCCTTTCAGATCCCCCTGATACATCCTTACTATTGCAAATCGAGTTTCAGTCCCACCTATGAATAATAATCCCTGCTGATTATTGATTTTCTCCCAAAATTTTTATAGCTCCATAATAGCAAATTTGGTGGTATATAAATGCATGCCAGTGTAATAGTCTTCCCTTGTCAGTGACCCCATACTACCACAACTCTACCATTACTGTATTTTTTCCCTTTTTTGTCACTGTTGGAACCCCTCTTGCAGTCAGTATTATTACCATTTCCTTTGACCCAATATTCTGCACAGTGTTCATCCTGAAATCATTTCTTTGCCAAAGTCACATGCTAATTTTCATCCAAATGTGTCTCCTGAAGCATTGCTGTTTACACCCTACAGTTTTTAATATACTTAAATGCTGTTTGCTTTTTGTGTACATCTGTAAGGCTGTTTACATTCCATGATAACATGGGTTGGACAGCGGACTTCCAAGATGGCTGCACATTGAGCAACAGCTTAATTCTACCTCTCACAGTAGGAAAACAGAAACTTAGCAAAGAAAAACAGTGGATGTATATTTCTGGGTAAATTTCAGTAACTGGCTAGTAAGTGCACTGCCTGGATGACAGGAAAAAAGAAATAGAGGACCTGAAGGAAAATCAGCTTTAAAGGGTGAAGATAAAACACTGACTGGGAAAAGTATTACAGCTGTTAAGCAAAAAGCAGTGCAAGCTGTAGGCATGACTTCCAGTAACCTAAAGGAAAGGATATGACAACTGCACACTAACCTGATTAAAATAAATGAATCGCTGATGGAGTGTGCATACTCAAAAAAAAAGGCGGGGGGGCTGGAAAAAATGGTAAAAGCTTTAAACAGATATTCAGATGAGGAGATAAAACTGCAAAAATCAGAGGTTGAAATGAAGAAAAGGCTGGCTGAATGTGAGATTGCTCAAGAAGAGAAGTTTCAAAAAATAATAGAGGACAGAGCATGTAGGGAAAAACCTGAGATTTTCTGCTGTACCAGAGTAGCTGGAAGGAACAGACCGTGTTAACTTTATGAAAGCACAAATAAGCAACTTGACTGGCCTTCCACAGCAGGAGTTGTTAATTGAAAGGACACATTGTATGCATGTTCCAAGCCTGGATTTGAGAAAGTAACCTAGACCTTTAATGTTAAAGATGCAATCCTACCAGCAGAAGGAGTTGATTCTGACAAAGCTGTTGCAGAAAGACAAAGTAGAAAAAGTGGGAGACAGCAGAATGTTTGTGGAGAATGATTTTTTATTGTTGACCAGGCCTAAGAGGAGTAAATGTATTCCACTATTCAGGGAATGTTGAGAAGCAGGCATGAGATTCAAACTGCTGTACCCAGTTATCTTCAAAATATCCTTTCCTGGAGGTACAAAATCATTTTTTGATGAAGAGCATGCTTAGGAGGAAATACCAATTGTCCAACAAAATGTGAGCTGTGAAACGGAGATTGTGCTTCTTATTCTTCTGGTAATAAAGACCACAGAGAGACTGTGCCAGTGAAACCTTTTCCAGTGTTTCAATGGAAAATGCTTGAGAGAAGATAAAACGCACAAGAGTCAACTAGAAGAATCAAGAGAACATTGGAAATGAAGCAGAGACAGGATTGGGGAGATGGAGATGAACAGGAATAAAACCAGTAACTTGAGAACTGACATATGGGACTACAAAGCATTAATTACATTTGTGAGACATGGTAGAACAAGAAAATCTGGAAATATTGGACTCTTTTGGACTTTGTTAAACTTGTAAGGGACTCTAAAGTATATGCCCTACTTCATGTCATTAATTTTGGAAAAACACTTGGGAGAAGGTAAACTGTAAGTAAAACAATTTTTTTTCTTTATAGTACTATTTTTATACTGCATGATTTTCTTTGCATGTTATACAGTAAAATTTTCTCAGTTATTTTTGAGTCTATTGGGGATATTAATGTAAACAAGTGTTTTTTTTTTGTTTTGTTTTTTTTTTCTTTGTCTTTCTCCCTTCTTTTTTTCTTGTTCAGTTTTAAGAAATGTAGGCAGTACAATGTAAAAAATACTGGTTAAAAAAGCATGATAAAAAATTAGTGTACATTTTCTCATTCTTGCATAGGGGAATGACTGGATTTAAGGCCCTTAACTTGATCTAGTAACATGTTTTTAAGAGAAAACAAGTAAATGAAAAAGAATATTGAATATTATAAGGCTCTTTTCTAATAAATAAATGTATGCTTGGTAGCAATTTTGTATCTGTTCCTCATCTCCAGGACTATCTGATAAAGAGAAATGGCTAGGAGATAATGCTCTGTAAATGCATTCAACCATTTACTCAACTGGGAGAGCTAGGCAAAAGGAATTGAAAGACCACCAAAAAAAGAAAAAAAAAGAAATGCATACATTTTGGGAAAGTATTTATGAAGATCCTGTGGAACATAAAGATGCTAAATGGATAGAAGATGTAAAAGAAAGAATAAGAAGTTTAAAGGTACAGAATATGAAATGGGATGAAGTAACAGCCAGAGACATTGAAACAAAGTTAAGAAAAGCTTCCAGTTGGAAAACCCAAGGCCCAGATACAGTGCCTAACTTCTGGTTAAAAGTGTTAACATCTTTGCACAAAGATTTAGCAATGAGTAAGAAATATTTATATGTGCATCTTGAACAGACACCAACCTGGCCTACAATAGGAAAAACAATTCTACTACTTGAGTGAACCTGCAAGCTACCCTAAAAACTACAAACCAGTAACTTGCTTTCCGAAAACGTATAAACTGTAAACTGGAATGGATGCTGACATAGTTTACAGTCATTTAGAAGAAAGCGCAATTATGGCAGTAGAACAAAAGGGCAATCAAAGAAAGTCCTATGGAACAAAGGATCATTTGTTGTTAAATAAAGTCATAGAACTGTAAAAAGGGGAATAATCTAAGTATGTAATGGATTGACTATAAAAAGAGGTCTGATAGTATCCCACATTCATGGATAAGAGTGATTAAAAATGTATTAGATACAGCCTACACTGATCGACTACATTATAGTGACCATGAAACAGTGGCAGACCACCTTGCAATTAAGCTGTGATAAAGGACAAATTATTATTCCAGGGATAAAAATTTAAAGGGGGATATTCCATGGTGACACTCTGTCACTGCTGTTCTTCTGTCTTGGCCTTACCGCATTAAGCTGTCTACTTGACAGCTTAGGCTATGGTTGTAATTTGGCTCCTAGAAAACAACAAAGTGTAAAGACTTTTCATCTTCTCTTTGTAAATGATTTATAACGTATATCAGATCAGATGAAGAACTGAAAGCACAACTGCAAGTCGTCAAATCTTTTTCAGATGATATAAGAATGTCATTTGGTTTTGATAAATGTGCAAAAGCAATCTTTAAAGCAGGAAAACATCAGTTTGGGACAAGAATGTGATATAAAAACTTGAGCAAGAGGGAGTGTATAAATATTTGGGAATTAATGAAGAATCAACAATAAAACATGAGCAAATCCAAGTAAAACTTAGTGAGGAATACTTTAGAATTTATTCTTATTTGGAATAAAATATGAGCAAATCCAAATAAAACTTAGTGAAGAAAACATTATAGAGTACTTAAATTAATCCTGAAAATAGCATTGACATCCAGGAACAAAATCCAAACTGTAAACCAATTTGCTCTTCCTGTCCTAACTTACAGTTTTGGAGTGATTGACTGGCCCCAAAATGTGTTGGTTAGGTTAGATAGGAAAAAAGGAAGGATGCTTCATGCTCACCAGATGATTTATAAAAATAAGTGTATACCAAGATTATATATTCCCCATTCCACAAGAGGGATAGAGCTCCTTGAAATTGATTACATTTATAGATATGCAATCGTCTGAATCCACACATCTGCTGATCTCAGAAGACCCAAACATCGTGAATGTTTTGAAACATGAGGAGAATAAATCCAAGATGACTTCTTTGCTTAATCTAGCAGAAACTTATCAGCATCAAGCAGGAATGGAAATCACACCAGAAGTAGATAAAAATCAGGCAGCAACTGAATGTGCCAAAAAACAAAAGAAAGAATATAAGGTGAAGGACCAGATGAAAAGGCAAGAAATGTGGAAAATGCATAACTATAGTTGCAAGTATAGAAAACTCCTGGAAGAACCTCATGTTGATCACGAATGAATGAAGGAATGGTTAAGGAGAGGCAAATTCAAACCAAGAGATGAAAGGTTAATATTGACGACCCAAGATAGTGGGCTACATACACGATTTACAAAGTCCATTGAACATGTGGGAGAAACAGACAAATGTAGGTTTTATAAAACAAAATTGGAAACAGTTGGATACCTTGTTGCTGGTTTGGCAGAAGGGACTGCATACTGAAAGGCATAATAACATGGTAAGACTGTTGCCCTGGGGATTGTGCAAATAGTGTGAAGTGTCTGAAAAACACTGGAAACATGAGCCACAAAACCCCATAGAAAAAGATGAAGTCTACATCACATAGGATCACCTGTTACCAGTTCGAACGATAGAAGCTAGAAAACTGGATATAGTGGTCCATGAAAAGAAGACAAAGTAGCATTGAACATCAAAATTGCTACACAGAGTGACTACAGTGTCTTCTGTATATATAGAGAGAGAGACAAAGTCATAAAATATCAGGATTTGCAGGCAGAAATGAGAGCAATGTCAAAGTAAGATACCCTGATAGTTCTGGTAGTAGTAGTAGTAGGAGCAACAGGTCTTAAAAAAGAATCTACAGTCATATTTAGACATGTTACCAATACATGTAACCCCATACGAATTGCAGGAGGAGTCATTACTAGGCAAATTGCAGGTGCTGCAAAGAGCACTTCTGGCTGACATCAGAGATTGAAACAATACTTATTTCATGAACTTTAATCAAACTATGACTTAGGAATGGGGTCCATTCCTGTCATGGTATTAGAAACCTAAAGGACTTGGAGAAATTAAAAAAAAAACTGAGAGCTATAAACATAAGATAAAGCCAGCCAGCATTTAGTTGTAGCACAAGCTGTACCAATTGTCTTAGCATGGATAACCTTTCTTTTAGGTTAACTCAAGTCTCTGAGTGTAGCTATCAGTTTGCTATGAGTGTGGCTGTCAGTTTGGAGCATTTGTTCCTATTAGGAGGGTAAAACTTCAATATTTGAAGATGTACATAGTTTTGTGTGTTAAATTAATAGGTTTTAGGGAGTATTTGGGGTGTGTGTTTGAGGGCTTTCAATAAAACAAAAAGTTTTGTAAGGTGACATAGGCTGAAATGGATACGACCAGAAACAACCGTATAAAAGATCAACCTGCCAGACAGTGTATGCATGTAACACACAAGCTTGAACTAGACATTTAACAAAAAAGCTGTTGTACATAAAAGGTGAGAATAATAACTTTTTAATAGTTATGCTTTCAAGTAATACCTTTAATTGTCAATAATCTCACAGATAAATACAAAAAAAAAAAAAGAGTAGTGGACTATATTAAAAAATGTAAAGTGCAAATAGCTATGCTACAGGAGACGAATGTGGAAAGAACTGAACATGTGAATTTGATAAATAAAGGTTTCCGGGATGGTTATTCAACAGAATTACTTGGACAAAGGAAAAGAGGAGTACTTATATTAATTGCAAGAGGAGCTCCAATAGTGATAGAAGAAGATAAAAAAAAGGATGAATAATGGTAGATTTGCAGTACTAAGGAGCTACTGGCAAGAGAGAGGATTATACTGGCATGTATTTATATTCCACCTAAAACTGCTATGATGGAGCTTAAGAAAATTCTGGGAGAAATTATCAGCTTTCAGCAAGGAATATTGCTTATAGGTGGGGAGTAGAACTTGTTTACAACAGTGAGGATGTGTCAGGGGAGCCCAGTTGGGAACATATAACAAAGAAGAGTAGATTTTGAAATACATTTATGAATATATTTGGCATGGAATATGTGAATTCAGTAGTAGGAGCTGGGAGTGAATTTCTGTATAATTTCTTATATTCCCCAAGGTAGAAAAACTGGGCTAGGCAGAGTTTACATTTCACAGGAGCATGTGCATTTAATTGATGGTCCTGATACATACTCAGTAACTATTTCAGATCATGCGACAGTAACTAAAATAAGAACACAGGGTAATGAAATAAAAATGAGACACTGGCGCTTTCCCATCTATCTGTTGAAGAGAGGAATTTAAGGAATAGGTAGTAGAAATTATTCAGGAGCTATTAGAGAAGATAGAAATTTCTTCTGAGAATATAGCAAGGGAGTGTGGAATAAAACTAAAGTGGAGTTTAAAAATAGGGTGGAAATAAAGGGAAATATGGTTAAGAAGTAATAAGAAGGGACTGATAAATGTTAAAGTATTGCAAAATAGGGGGAATCTTATAGAAGAAGAACAACTGCAGAATGCTAAACAGTAAATAAGAGATTAACTCAATAATTTGCATGAGCCTAAAGAAGGTAAAGATCCATCAGATCCAGCCTCATACAGGCCAGTTTCAGTTCTAAACCATGACTGTAAATTGTCTAATGGCTAAAAGAATGGCAAAAGTGATGCCAAAATTGATAGGTATGGAAAAGTGTGGCTTTTTGGAGAGATGGCAAATGTTTGACGACATTAACAGAACATTGATGATTTAGATGGAAGCAGAATATAAGCAAATACCACTGTTGTTGGTGCGTTTTGATGCAAAGAAAGCATTTGACAGAGTAAGTTGGGACTTTGAGCAGAGCAATGGAAGCATTTGCATTCCCTGATAAAATTATAAGGTTGATTAGGAAGATATATGAGGGATAGGAGGAGAAAATAAAAGTGGGCGGGTTCCTCTCTGATAATTTCTATTTGAGCATAGGAACGAGGCAGGGGTGTCCTCTTTCCCTTTATTTGCATTGTATTTAGAACCATTGGAAAAGAAAATAAGGGACTCAGAAATTCAAGGATGTAATTGATATGGTAGTCGAGAAAAGCTGGCATTATTTGCAGATGATATTATTTTATAACTGATAAAAGCAGAAAATACCATTACAGTGTTGTGGAGCATTTTGAGATAGTTTCATATCTTTTCAGGATACAAGTTAATGAAGCTAAAACAAATGCAATAGCTGTGAATTATGTACCCACACATGACTTGGTTAAGCAATATCTGTATTTCTGGGGACATGACAAAATGAAGTGTTTAGGGGTAGGGATTAAAAATGATTCAGGTGTGGCAGGCTGCAGCTAAAGATATGTGGGAAGAGACTAAACAAAAGATAATACAAAAACTGAGAAATTGGAAGCTCTGTTATATGAATATGGATAGTAATATATAAAGAGGTAAAATGTTTTTAGTCCCTTTTATCTTGTACACGGGCCAAGCATATTTTTATCAACCAGAGGAGAGTTTAGAGAAAGCAATTAAAGAGCTAAAGGATTTTATCTGGAAAGGGAAGACAGCAGCAGTCAAGCGGTATAAGCTGATTTTTTCTAGTAGAACAAGGTGGAGTGGGATTACCTGATTTGAAGCGGTATTTCAGAGCTGCAGAGTTAAGGCTCCTATATATATATATATATATATATATATATATATATATATATATATATATATATATATATATATATATATATATATATATATATATATATATATATAGCACAAACAGAAACATACAATTCAAAGTGGAAAGTGATGAAGCAACAGAGGAGAAACTCAAGAAATAAGGAAAGACTGGGATTTTGGATGCAGGCCTTTAAGAAAATAACAGTAATCATGCAGAGAATATTGCATTCATAAAGTAGCAGAAAGTATTCTAAGAACTAAGCCAACATGGGAATGGAGAAAGGAGACTTTGCTGATATGAATAACTGCAGTTAGGGATACAGACAGTGGGAAAGAGGGGGCTGAAATTTATTGGAGAAAACTGGAAAAGGAACAAAGGTATTGGGAGCATATAACTAGGATGGGAAAGGTAATAGAATGGGAAGATGCCAAGAATTTATTTGGACTGCAGGTTAGAGAGATTGCCTTCCCTATCGAGGATTGATCTCAGAATATAGGCAAAGAGAAAGAAATGTGGGGTCCTAAATGAAAGACCTGCACTGGTAAATTTTTATTAGAATCTACAACAGAAGCTGCTGCTAAAAATAAATAATTAGTAGAGAATATAAAATATTGCATGATAACTATAAGACTCAGTCAGAGGAGGTTAGAAAGGATTGAGAAGAGAGACTGGATAAGCAATTCACAAAGAAACAATGGGGATATATGTATGTCTCCCAGATATGCAACAAAGTCTGGAAGATTTAGAATCTTTGCTTGGAAGTGTTTACATAGGTATTTTTATACCCCCAGTAGACTCCAAAGAGTTTTTCCTCAGACAGACACCAGAAATTGGAGGTGTGAAGGGGAAGAAAGAGGTAACTGGGAACATATTTTCTGGGAGTATAAGATTCCCTGTGAACAACTTTATCAGAGAGCAAATTGGTGTAACCAGGGAAATGATTTTTCTGAGCTATGATACAGAATCGGAATTGCCTATACATAGTAAGGCCTTAATGAGTCTAACTATGGCAGCTGCCAAAAAAGCAGTTACTAGAAAATGGAAAACAAAGCCTAAAATCAACTGTACTAGAAGTAGTGAATATAGTAACAGAGATAAAACAACTGGAATTTGGGATATTTCAAAAAGGATAGGAGCAGATTACATAGGAAAAAAATGGGAATTGTGGGAACAATGCATAAAGGGGTGGAATATGGTTTAAAACAAGTCAAGATTTGAATGAGCTATGTAATGTTTGACTGACAATTACTCCGTAGATTATAGGTGACATATAATATTTGCATCTAAAGTTATGCGAGTATGGTTTGTGATGTAAAATGCGTGGAACTAAGATGGTCAGTGTGGTTTGTTTTCATTTAACTGTATGATTGCCTATGTCATAAGTGAAATTTTAATAAAGATGTTTCGTTTCAACAACAAAAAAAAAAGGGCAGAGCAGCCATAATGATAGAAAGCTGTTACTCCTGCCTGTTGTTCATGACAGTTCTTTTTAATATATATGTGTCTACCTCTTTGCTTACTTGGACACACTAATGTTTGGCAAGCTGATCTTTTAAGGAGTTACTTATCTCCATTTGAATCTGTGTCACATTTTTCAAGACTTTTTGCTTTATTGAAAACACTGAAAAACTTCAGAGTCTCCACCTCCTTTTATCTTAGAACAAACTTATAAAACTATGTACATTTTCATTAATTGAAGTTTACTACTCCATATTGGTGCAGTTGCCCCAAATTGATGGCTGCAGCCACAGGTGTACTACCTAATCTAAAGTTATGGTTACGTGCTAAACCTCATGTCGCAACCTCTGTTCCCAGTTGTCTGTTCTAGTGTTGTATCTGTTCTCCTCCCAGGTGCAAAAAAAGATTGTATGCTTTCAATAAACATTAACATTTAGCCCTAAGAAAAAGTACACAGGGAAGTACCTGGGAGCATACGTTCTCAAAGTGTAACGAGTTGGTGTACTTTAAAACTTTTTAACAGGGTATTTTATAAGGAATACTAGGCAAGCAAATGAGTGTAACTATGGAAATGATTTTTTTGTTTTAGTTTTTGAGCTGGGATACATGATCCGAATTACCTAGATGTAGTAAGGCCTTGTGAAGTTTAATTCTGGTGGCTGCCAAAAACCAATTGCTAGAAAATGGAAATCAAAATCTAAACCAGTTATGCTTGAAGTAGTGAATATTGTAGCAGAGAAAATAACAGGAAATGTGATTTTTAGAAAAGGGTATGAGGAAATTGAGACCAGTACAATACAGAACAATGTTCTGGAGGAGGAATGATGTTTTAAGAGAAGTTAGGAATTGAATACTTTATGTAATGTTGGTTTGATTATATGGTGTAGAACAATATATTTGATGTATACTGTTTGTAATTGTGAACTTGTTAATAGGGTGTGATTTTATATTAATATAAGTTTGCCTATGTTACAAGTAAAAAAATGGAAAAGTGCACAGGCTTTCTTTAAATAAACAAAATAGTGTAGTGTTCTGTTAAATGTATTAAAGTTTGAAGACTGCTGGGGAGTAAAACATTTACTGTTTTAAGTGCATTAATTAAGACTGCTGGGGCCTACTAGTATTTATTCACATCTCACAATTTCAAACTTTTCACTGAACTACTTGCCACTTTACCTTTAAATGATACATTACTGTTGATAGAAAGTAATCCTAATTCTGAAGATTAATTTCTTGCACTTGCCTACAGCTTGTCTCCAAAAGTAAATGCACTTAGCAATAAAAAAACAAAAAAAAAAACAGCCAGCAATCCTGCAGATGCATGAAATAATCTTTGTAAATTTCTCTTAAAACTTATTGTTCAGACTCTCCCCTGGCTACTGACTGTACTTGCATACTCTGTCTCCTACCAAAAGCATTTGCTAGTGAAAACGAATAAGCTAATAACTTTGCAGATGCAAGAAGTCTACCATGTTTGCATGCTTTTATCATTCTGTGTTATCTTTACTGTTTTCTTTCAAAATGCTTGTCCGTAGCTTAAACTAAGGACAGCAATCTAAACATTCACCATTTTTGAAACGGGGGAACTGTTTTAATTCTATATGTACACCAGTACACCCTTCCATCCCATCGCACCCCACCCCACCCAATCCCACCCAGGCAGCCCCAAATCACATCATCAAATTAACTTAAACTTACTTTTTTTCCAGCCTCAATTTTGATAGTGTAGAGCCAGTATATCTTATAACTAAGAAGTGCCAGTTTACTTTAGTATTTTTAAGACATACAACAGCCACTGAAAAGACTCATGCCTATATTTAAAATACCATTGATTGCACAATGTACAAAATTGATTTATAATATACAATTTGCATACTGAATTTTTTATATAACTATTAAGTGCAAAAACTATTTTACATTCAGTTATTTCTTCATTTCCTTTAATAATGTCCTAAACATTAATAAAATAAAGTGGGGTATACGCTTTACAGTTCACCTACAAGTTTAACAACGTCAACAGAATTTGTCTTTCTTAGCCACTTTTTCTTGCAAGTCATATTTTGCATGTCTATTTCTAAATCCATTTGGATTAATTCTTTATAGATTTCATTTTTTTTCATGGAATTCAGTGTTAATGGTGGCCTTCCTGATCATTTCCATCTAATCTGAATAACGTTTCTTTAAATGTATACTGGCTGAAGGTGACTTGTTTCTGAAGATTTGAAGGGAATCTAATACAAAACTTCAGATCTACTAGATAAAAGCAGAGGTTCACTGTCTGTCGTGAACCACAAACTGCTCAATGGTTATGTACTTGCGTTCCTAAGCTACTTGCCAGAACCCCAGAGGTCAGGGTTCTGGTTGTTTCCACATGGTCATTGGTCAGCTTTCATGCTTATGCTGGAGAGTTTCTTTAAACATTTCTCCCTTGTATTTTTTTAGTGGTTCAGTTTCTGTCCAGTGTTATGACATATGAAGGAAGCACCTTAATGTTATATAGATGCGCACATATACACATAAATACATATAGATATATTTTAGTTCATCTACATTGAAGAATCTCCTTAACGGGTCAGAGATGTCATCCTTCCTTTCCCCCAATGGTTAGGCAGTTTACCATGCTGATTCAGCTTGGTTTGCTTGTAAGTTAGGCAAGTATGTAGCAGCATATTTCTTGATAGTGGGGAGGGTGCAGATCCTTCTGTGATTTCTGATGTACATTCATGCTGGTAGATGGGGGGGTGACTTATGGACATGGGAGATTGATAGATGTATGTTTTGACATCCATTATCAAATGCATCAGCAAAGACATATGTCTGTGAAACATTACTGGAATATCTAAAAAGTATGTCATTTTCTGATTGGTAGAAAGGATTGTGAGCTTTAGGGCTCTTAAAGAAGGGTCCATGTTACACATCAGCTGACATAGTTGCCAGATTACTGTCCCAGACTAAACCAAACTACCTCAATGACGATCCTAACTAAACAAAAACTCTTCTACATTCTCACTACAGTTTCTTTCAGCATACCATAAGTTCAAACTTATAAATATTGTCCAATCTTGTAAAGACTGTATATAAAGTAATCTGCTCAAACTGTTATGATTGTATGATTTTTGTACCTTTCAATAGTAATCTTGAACAACTGGTCTGTTTTTTTTTTTCTGTCCTGTATAAATACTGTAAACTGTAATTTGTTTCTTTTTAGAAATGCTATGTCAGTTTTGTTTAGATTTCTGAAGAACTTCTATGTAAAATTGTTAAATTTGTATTCTCTGTATGTCTTGAAGCTTTTCACCCCGAGCCTCTGCTGAAAATGGACTTGTCCAGTCGGACTTTCCCAGTATACAAATGTAAAATAAATAAAATAAATAGTAAGAATGTGTCTGTTTTGTTATCACACTGGAGAATTATGCAAGTGAAATAAAGTTTAGATTAAGGATAATTAATGAGGAAATGAAAAAAAAATTATTTGGTATGGAATTCATAATAAGTTTGAATACGGCTGTTGCAAGCTCCCATGGGTGTTGCAGTCTATTTTGTGTGCATCTCTAATATTATGTTAATTTCCTCTCCCTCACTTATCTAATAGCATTTTCTTACCAATCAATAACAAACCTCTGAAGTCTAAATGTCTGCTACTTACTGAACTCTAAGAAACATTCAGGTGTCTTTCAGAGTTCACAATTTTTCTCCATAAATGAAGATGACTGTTGCATATGGAAAATGTAGAGAGAAACATATGTGAATATCTAGTATTTTAATCTATTATCTCTCTCTCATTTTGTAGCATTGTCTCACCAGCTAGTAATGAACCTCTGAAATTAAAATGCCTGCTAACTACTGAACTCTAAGAAACATTCAGGTCTCTTCCAGAGATCACAGTTTTTCTCCATAAATGAAGATGACTGCTACACATGGAAAATGTGAAGAGAAGCATTTTGCTGTTATGTTCTAATGGATTCGATACAGACCATCTTTTCCAACTTTTCTGGCAATTCATTTAAGCCAGTAGTCTGAAACCAGAGATGTAATAAATTCTCTGTTAATTTAACTGGAACACACAGGTCTTCTGAGCCATATGGTACCTTTTTTCTTAACAAAGGTAATATAGTGTATATCAGCAACTGGAAGAAATCTGATGATGTGGTGTTAAGAAGAATGCCTACACACTGGATCAGAGTATTTATAGTAATGTGTAACGAGACACAGGAGCTGCTAATCTCCTGTTAGAAGTAGTGAACTTGTATTTACAGTTACATATTTCAGGAGTCAGGATAGTGTGTTCTGTCTGTCATATGTACAAGTGACATTTTCTTTTGCTACGGAACTGCCAGCAGCACTTAACGCAACCTAGTGGATCCCCTTAATTACAGAGTATGATATTTCTTTCTCACATAAGAAGGTCCTAATAAATATTCCAGCCTTAATTGTGTTAGTAATAAAGCGACCTGTCAACTGTCTTACTGTGCAACTACTGAAAAATCTTGAGTGTTACTTTTGAACAATGTGAAATAAGAAAATAATTTTCTTCCTTTTAGGCTCATGTGATAACCCCAATTTGTAATATATACATGTAAGTATTGATTGTACACCCAGAACTATGTGCATATTTTTAGTAATTAGTCATTTTCTTAAAGAGGAACTTGAATGTCATTAAGATCAGGTATGAGACATGGTGGGGTTGATGGGCTCTTATGCTTCTCTTCAGTAATCCACAGGTTCCATGTATTTCTTTTCCTTGAAATGTAAATGTGTGTTTCTGATAAGTCATACACATTTTTGTCATAGATTATTTCATTAAAACTATATTAATTTCTACTGTAACACTCCATGCTTGTATGTCAGCAACTGCTTCTTTAGGTTCTTGCAAACTCATAATCATCACTTCATTAATGCTGTCTACTTTAGTTGATAGGGCAAGATGACATACTTTTAGTTGATTTTTTGCTGAACCAAAACAAGTCAAAAGAGCTCACAGAAAAGCCGCACAGGCAAAGTCAGCAAAATGATCCATACAATTCATCATCAGTACTGCATAATATTTTAAACCTGTGAATGAGTCAAAAAACAGCTCAGTGGATGACCTGTGAAGGATATTTGTATTCCAGCTACATGTCTTCTGATTGCCCACTGACCTTTTATTTTTTATAACTCTAATAAGGACAGTTAATAGGGATTGACTTTACTGGCCAGCAGGTAATCTACATGTTTCCATTTGGCCTCCTTCAGATGAGGTTTGAAATATTGCAAAATGGGGACTCTGATTTGCCTGGGCTGTTATGATCAGCAAGACAGCTTTAGTTGATTTTACCTTCATCAGCAGGCTTTCCAACTCTTCCTTTCAGCCATTAGAGAGGCTGCATCAGCATACCTGAGGTTAATGTTTCTACTAGCCATGTTTTTACGACATCTGATTCATCTAGTTCTGCATTTTGCATGATATATTTAGCATATAAACTAAGTAAGGTGTATATACAGAGTTGTCACACTACTTTCCCAGTCTTGAACAGTTGGTATAGAATTCACTTTTTGAACATGTGGTAGAGAAAGAATCCAAACCATTAGAAAAAGCATTCAGATAATCTGTTGAACATTCTGTGATTATACAAGATAGGTTGTCTTCTCATGACCAGTTGAAATTTGTCCAGTTATTTTGTAAATCTTTTTTTTTTTAAACTTCACACATTTTGAACATGGGTACACAGTTATTTAAAAGAAAACAAACCAGTGTAAACATTTTCATTAGCTTCATGCATTGTGCATATGTTTTCTTTTTTTAGCAGTTATTCACTCATTCGTTACAGGAATTCATCAGGTCATGCCTTCCCTTGAATTTCACTTGTTCTGAACATTTTTCTGCATGTGTTGCATGAGAAATTTCATTTATTTTTATGCAGTTTATATCTTCTCTTTTCTAAAATCTCATCTGCAGATGTCCTTCAAGGATGCATCTGCAGTCATCACATATGGGTTGTCCTGCCTCAGGCAGCCCTTCGGTCGGCCGGATTCCAAAGTCTGGGTCTGGCCTCGGCTGATGTCGCACTTTCCCCGACGTCAGAGCATCTGGGGTATAAAAGCATCAGCCGACGCCATTTTCCTCAGTCTTTCTTGCCGCGTGGTGCCCGAAGCAGAAGCAGTTCGCAAGTGCCGGTTGGCCAGCTACTGTGATTCAGCTACCGAAGACTTCAAAAGCTAAGTACTCCGCTGGGGACTCTTTCTGCCTCAGCCGATGTCAGATAAAGTTAATAATTGTTTAACTTGTGGGAAACAAATACCTCATAAGGATTTCCACTCTTACTGCCTCTGCCCAGGCCCAGACCATGACGCTCGGCCTGTTCAGCCTGTGTTTCCTTCAACCGACGAACTCTTAGACGTCGGTCGGAGTTTGCAGAGGAATTCTTTGGGGCTAATTTTGCTTACAAGATGCCGTCGGAGACTCCGACTTCGCATTTAGTTAAGAAACGGAAGGACAAGGACTGACACATGCGGGCCGCGGTTTTGGCTGAAACCACGGTTAGGCCTACCACGAGGGTCTCGGCTGAAACTGAGTCCTTGGTACTTCTGATTACCGAAACTGTGCAACCGACTACCTCGGCCCCGAAGGCCCCGGCCGAGTCGGTTATTGAATTACCTACTGAAATTGGTGTCCAGGAACCTTCCGACACAATTCCTTTAGACAAATCCACTCCTGCATCCATGTCCATTAAGGCTTTCTCTAGGGCTAAAGCTGTTAAACTTTCTAAAGCTTTGCCTCCCAAGGTTACCTCTCAGAGACCCTCTACAGGCTCACAGATTCTTAGCTTAGCAGAAGATCTTATCTCCTTAATTAGAGGTTCTCAACCTCATCTGGACAGGGGCTCGCAACCATCTCCAGACAAAAGACCCAGGGTTGAGCCCTCTGACCCCCACTCCTCAGATGAGTCCTCTGATGGCTCTACTCTGTCAGACCACCAGGAGGAGGCTTATTCGGCTTACGAGGATTCTGATGCTGAAGAATCTATTCCCTCGGCCTCCCCTCCTGAAGAGTTTTCCTTTGGAGAGACACTATACTCTATGAGAGAACATTTTCAATGGCAGGGTCAGGAATTCTCTGATTCTAGAAAGAGATTAAGAACCTTTTTACATTTGCCTCAGCATAGGCCTTTAGCTATACCTCCTGTTTTGAATGTCATTGATGATGTGTACTCTGATGCTAGTACAACCCCCGACTCTCTCCCTCCGGCTCCTGCCAAACCTGATAGGTACTATAGGGTCCCGGACTCGCATATTCACCTGTACAAGGCCCACTCTGCTGATCCAGAAACTATTTCCCAGGGCCCGAAAGGGGTTGCAGCTGCCACTGCTAGAAATCCTCTACCCTCTGAAAGGGAGTCCAGAGACTTAGAGAGATGGGGTAAAAAAGTGTATACTTCTGCAACTCTTTCCATGAGGGCATTAAATTGTCAATTTCATGTGATACAGTACCAAGAGTATTTGTTAGATGAATTGCATAAGAAACTGTCTTCATCTGAACCCCTTGATTGCAAATCCCTTCAGGATCTGGTACATAACTCCCAGCAGGTTAGTAACCATTTCTTGCAGTGTGGTTATGATGCATTGGAAGCTTCATGTAGGTCAGCTATGACAGGTGCAGTCATACGTAGGCATGCCTGGCTGAAGGAACAATCTCTGCCAGACCATGTTAAAGCTAAGCTTTTGGATGCTTCTCTGGAAAAGCAAAAATTATTTGGTTCCACGGCTCAAGAGGTCTTAAAGAAATTTGAGGAAAAGGCAAAATCTGTGCAAACAGTTAAAGATTTTCTGCAAGTCCAACCACCGAGATTCAGCAGAAATTGGCCTACTAAGAATTGGTCCTTTCCGGACTCAGATCTCAGAGAGGCAGGAATAGGCGTGCCAGAGGTAGAGGGCAAGCTAGAGGCTCCTACAGAGGCCGTCAATGGCAGCCACCCAACCAGAGAGGTAGTGCAGGAACTACAACTGCTACACCAGGACAGACTCAATGACTTTGTTTTGACTCCGCTGACCAGGGCTCAATTAGAAGCACCTTTGGGCGGAAAGCTTTCTTTATTTTCAAAAAATTGGCACAGCATTACAAGGGACACATGGACACTGCAAATAATAGACAAAGGATACAGGTTCCATCCATTTCCACACATTGCCAAAAAGAAAAGGCATGCCAGACCTGCCACCAAATCAGAGGGCAGAGGCTTTGGAACAAATTTCAAACTTAATACAAATGAAAGATATAGAAAAGGTTCCTCTTTCAGAACAAGGCCAAGGATTTTACTCCAGATTATTCCTTGTTCCAAGAAAAGAAAAACAATGGAGGCCTATTCTCGACTTGTCCGCACTGAATACTTACCTTATTGTGCCAAAATTCAAAATGCTGACTCTACAGCAACTCCTTCCCATGCTGGGCAAGGGGTCTTGGCTGGTGACTCTAGACCTCAAGGAGGCATACCTGCATGTCCCTATCAGACAAAGCTGCAGAAGACACCTCAGATTTCTTGCAGGGTCAGAGCATTATCAATTCTCAGCATTGCCCTTTGGCTTATCTACTGCGCCCAGAGTATTCACGAAATGCCTGGCATCAGTAATTGCACACTGCAGACTTCAGGGGATTCAAATTTACCCATATCTGGACGACTGCCTTATACAAGCGGACAGCCAGCAAACTTTGTTAAAGGACTTGGATTATGCCATCCACCTACTGCAGGCCTTGGGATATACAGTCAACATCCACAAATCAAGACTTGTTCCATCCCAAAGAATAACTTTTCTGGATGCAGATCTAGACACAACCACCCAAATGGCCTTTCTCACAGAAGAAAAACAAAAACAACTACCGGATTACTTCAAGAAACTGACAAGGCAAACTCAGCTGACTGCAAGGAAAATCCTGCAGGCCCTGGGTTACATGGCATCTTGCATTCTTCTGATTCCACAAGCAAGGCTGCATATGAGAAAATTACAATGGTACCTAAGGAGTTTATGGACTCAGCACAGTCACAGTTTAGAAACTTTGATCCCACTCATTCCATGCCTCCAAAAGGAATTTCTGTGGTGGGCTCAAGCCTGCCAGATTTAACAGTGGGTTGCCCTTCAGCAAGCCAAGAGCCAACCAAACCATCACCACGGATGCTTCAGATCAAGGTTGGGAGCACACATGGAGGGCAGATGTATCCAAGGACTATGGTCACAAAGGGAGATACGATGCACATAAACCAAAAGGAAATGCTGGCAGTGATACATGCAATCGAGGCCTTCAAACTTTTTCTTCATCAAGGCCACCTACTCATAAGGACAGACAACACCACAGTTATGTGGTACATAAGCAAGGGGGCACCCATTCCTACCCTCTTTGCAGACTGGCAATGAATCTATGGGAACTTTCCTTGAAACTCAATATACAGCTGCAGTCCCAGTTTGTGCCAGGGAAAGACAATATACTGGCAGACAGCTTAAGCAGAAATATCATGGATGCACACGAATGGATGCTGCACCCAGACATCATCTTACTCATAACACAATCATGTGGAAGGCCGGAAATAGATCTGTTCGCCTCCCCCCACAATCATCAACTGAAGAAATTCTGCTCAAGGACATACCACCCACAAGCATGGAAAGTGGACGCTCTCTCTTTCAGCTGGAAAGCTCTAACAGTGTATGCCTTTCCACCTGTCCCATTAATGACCAAGGTCTTACTGAAGATCAGAACAGAGCAGCCCAGAGTGATTCTGATAGCTCCAAACCGGCCAAGACAGCACACCAAGATCATCAACGAAACCAGAAGCAATCATTGAAAATACCTTGACTCTCCGTGATACATTCCCATGAAGGATACGCCCACAAGGAAGGCATATTCCTCGCAAAACAAAGATTACATTTTGAATTAAAAGCCCGATACAAAGATGAATATGACACATATATACTGAATATTTACAGAATTGTTCCACAACGGCCTGTCTTCTTCCACAAAGATACATGTCACAATTGGCAGAATAACATGACCACCTCATCTCCCATGTTTCAAGAGAAACCAAACATCAACCTCCAACCACCCATCAATCCAACCCTGCTGGAAAAAACTAACACTTCTCTTGAACCAGCATAAGAAGGTCCTAATAAATATTCCAGCCTTAATTGTGTCAGTAATAAAGCAACCTCCGTCCAGCTGTCTTACTGTGCAAGAGCTACTGAAAAATCTCTGAGTGTTACTGTTTTGAACAGATGTGAAATAACAGAAAATAATTTTCAAGGTGGTCCTTTTTAGGTCATACTTGATGAACCCCAATTTATAATATATACATATAAAGTATTGATTGTACACCCACAGAACTATGTGCATATTTTTGGTAATTAGTCATTTTCTTAAAGAGGAACTTGAATGTCATTAAGATCGACCAGTATGTGAGCACATGGTGGGGGTTGATGGGCTCTTATGCTTCTCTTCAGTAATCCACAGGTTCCATGTATTTCTTTTCCTTGAAATGTAAATGTGTGTTTCAAAATGATAAGTCATACACATTTTTGTCTTAAGATTATTTCATGGAAAACTATATTAGCTAACATTTCTACTGTAACTTACTCCAGAGCTTGTATGTCAGCAACTGCTTCTTACAGGTTCTTGCAAACTCAAATCATCGCTTCATTAATGCTGTCTGCTTTAGTTGATGGGGGGCAGGCCATGACATACTTTTAGTTGATTTTTGCTGAACCAAAACAAGTCAAAAAGGAAGCTCTGAGAAAAGCGCTTTAGGCAAAGTCAGCAAAATGATCCATACAATTCATCATGTAAGTACTGCATAATATTTTAAAACCTGTGAATGAGTCAAAACCAGAGCGCTCTCACATGGATGACCTGTGAATACAGGATGTTGTATTCCAGCTTCATGTGATTCACTGATTGCCCACAAGCCTTTATTTTTATAACTCTAATAGGACAGTTAATAGGGATTGACTTTACTGGCCAGCAGGTAATCTACAGCTGTTTCCGTTTAGCCTCCTTCAGATGAGGTTTGATAATATTGCACCCAAATGAGCCATCTCGTTTACCTGGGCTGTTGTAATCAACAAGACAGCTTTAGTTGAAGTTTTACCTTCATCAACCTTGACACCTGGCGCTCTTCCTTTTCAGCCATTAGAGGCTGCATCAGCACTACTATAGAGGTTAATGTTTCTACTAGCCATGTTTTGACATCTGATTCATCTAGTTCTGCATTTTGCATGATATATTTAAATGCAATTACCAAACTAAGTAAAGGTGTGTATACAGAGTTGTCACACTACTTTCCCAGTCTTAGACGTTGGTATAGAATTCACTTTTTTTGAACATGTGGTAGAAAGAATCCAAACCATTGAAAAGCATTCAGATAATGATGTTGAACACTGTGATTACCACAAGATAGGTTGATAGCCCTATGACCAGTTTGCGTACCACATTTAACTTGTCTGAGGTAAACTGGCGATGACTGCAGATGCATACCTATCGGACATCTACATTTATGGTAGGTACAAAACTGTACTTTCTTTTATCTCCTTTACCATATTCAGTACTTCAGTTACGGTTGGTTTATATTTTGATTCCCATTTTGTAGTAATTATTTTTTTGGCAGACAATAGCATTAATCTTAGCAAGGCCTTACTATGTCTAGGCAGCTCAGATCTAGTATCTCAGCTTAAAAGGAACATTTCTTTACTCAGTCATTTCCCTCTATTCTTTCTTGACAGCACTTGTGGAAATTTAAAAAAAAAAAATCTGCCAGTCACAAATCTAGAAGTATCCCAAATTATTTCTGTCTTTCCCATCACACCTCCAGCAATTGCTGTCTACCTGAGGAAAAATTTTTTTAGAAGTCTGCTTAAGTTATAAAAGTACATCTGAAAAAGTTGCATGCAATATTGTCTGGATTTTGTTGTATAATTGGAACGCGCACAGGTGTCCTCCCACTACCCATTTGTGTATTTATTATCTGTCCACACACTCTTAAACTTTTGTAACCTCTTCTGTGTGATTTTTATAGATCTCAAGAATATTTTAGTCGTGCTAACTATCCCCTTTTTAACAGTTGCATCTGTTCTAGACTCAATTTTAAATTCAACCTGAGCTGCTTTGGAATTCCACTGTTCCTTTCGGTTTACCTATAATCTGTTATCGGTCCCTAGTGGGAAAGGTGGCCCCTAACCTGCAGTCCAAACTTATTGGCCTCATGCCACTTTTACTTCTCCCTCTCTAATTATTTACTCAAAATTCCGTGGCTCCTTTGCTAATTTTTTCCAATAAATTTTAACCCCTCTATTGTTCCATTTCCTTGCGTGCAGTCATCTCTACTTAACAAATCTTTTTTCTGCATTCCTGTATTAGATTAGTTCTTAGAATGTTGTTTTGATACTTTATAAATGTAATATTCTGTATGGCTGTCATTCTCCTAAAGGGCCTACATCCAAAATCCTATCTTCTCCTTATTTCTAGAGCTGTCCATGTTGTTATGCCTTTCCACTTTTTTATTTGTAGACTTTAGCTTGCGTTATGTGTACGAGCCTCAACTGTATAGTTCTAAAGTATGCCTTCAAATCATCTAGTACTAAAACCACCTTGTTCTTTGAGGAGAAACAGTTTATCTTTTACCAGCTTCCTCTCCCAAATGAATTCCTTCAACTGTTTGTTAATTGTGGTCCACAACATCTATTCTGGTTGAGAAAAATGCACGGACCTATGTATATAACTAGAGGAATTAGAAACATTTTCATTGTTTGTATCGTTATCCATATGCATTATTAAGAGCTTTCCAACATCTCAGTTTTGGTATTATCTATTAGTCTATTCCCACGTGGCCATAATATAATCCTTTTTTATTCCGTATACCTGATTAATTTATTGTATCTTGTCCCCATAAATATGGGTATTGCTGAACCAATTCATTTGTGGGTATATAGTTTACCACTATAGCCTTTGTTTTATCTTCATTTATTTTTTATCTTCATTTATTTTATATCCTTAAAATACCTGAAACTCTCTCATATTTTTCCACAACAATGAATTGTCCTTTTCTGGATGTATAATGTGCAAAATGTCATTTGTGAGTCATGTTAACTTTTCACGATTGCCATACTAGTTATATCCATGAATTTGATTGTCCCTTACTTTCTTTGCCAAAGGCACTCCATATAAAGCAAACAATAAAGAGGAAAGAGTTCACTTCTGTGCCTGATTATTCTGTTCAAACACAGCTCTTTCCCGCTTTTATTCTTGCCTCTGTCCCTTCATATATGTCGTCCTTATTAACTATATTTTGTCAGAGAACTCAAGCACTACCATTGCCGTACTCCTAAAATCCCAGATGACTCTCAATTGAATGCCTTCTCTGTCTCAAAAACCCCAGCAAAAGCAGTATTTTCTTGCTCTCTGCTTCCCTCTGCAGTATCATTGTTCTATTAATGTTGCATACTTGCACCCCTACACACATAAAACCACATTGATCCATATCTGTCAATTGTGTCAACTTTTTTGCCATGGTCTTGGCTAGTATAGAGATGAGCATTTTATAATCATGGTTTGAAATTGAAATTTGGCTGTATGAAGCTGGACCTGAAGGTTCTTTACCCTCTTTGGGTAATACTGCCACCACCACTTTCTCCAAAGATGCTAGTAATGTCCCTCCTTTTAAAATATTGTTAAACAGGACCTTCCAGATCTTGTATCACTTTCTTCCCTCCTAATTTCCAAACTTCCACAGGGTTACCATCTGTTCCTGGAGACATCCCTGTTGAATGATTAAACATTACCATTTCTGTCTCATCCCTTCCTGTCTTAGCTGTTAGTTTTTGAATCTCATCTTCCTTGGCATATTTAAGTCTTCTATGAATATTTCCATTTCTTTGGTTTTGAGTATATTTTCAGAGAATGTCTAAAGTACTGCTAATACCTGTACAGGATCTCTGGTTAGTTTTCTTGTCATATGCTCCCAACGTTTGTTAATTCTTGCCACTTTTTGTTGCCTAAGTTGTGCTAACAGCTTTTGCATTCTGGAGTTGTTAATACTTGCTTAGAAGCAGCATTTCTAAACTTATCCAGGTACTTCCTTAAAGTCCCTTTAGCACTCAGCAGTTGCTCCTCCTCGTATCTTATTAACACTGTGTGGTTGGAATGTTACACCTCTAGCAGCATACACACAGCTTACATTCTTGTGCATTTTCTGAAAAATAAACTTAAAAATCTTTCGATCGTTTTCACTTTCCATTCCTTAAATTCCTCTCCATTTAGCAAATAAGTAGGAAAGCAGCAGTGTTTCATTTTTACATTTTATTTATATATTTAAATTTATTTACCATAGTAGAGCAATGGCCAAATACTTCATTGTCCTGCATTTTTGCCTTAGTCTTTACAGGTGTGTAATCTGAAGTAGTTATTGGATGGGTTTCAGTTAAATACCCAAATGATCATGTGAAATATAATTTCTGTCCAGTCTAGAAAAGTTAATGTATTTTGGGGGAATAATGTGCAAATCTGCATTTTCCATTTCAAATGTTCTCATATATTTCTTCAGAAATTACCTTATTTTTTTTTCTTCCCCATCTTTGTCCCCCAGTATATCTGAACAACTGCAGATCAGGTTCCAGTCCTCATGCGTAAATAATGATCTGTGCTTTAAGCTAATTATTTCTCGTAAACTTCTCTTGGGCTTCATAATAGAAGTTTTGGGTGGAATTTAAATACATGGCAGTGTAATCCTCCATAAATTTTCAATTGTTGTCTTTCTTTTCCTTTTCTATCAGTATTGTAGCCCCTCTCGTAACAAGCATTATCCCATTTTCCTAATACTCTGTTAAATGTCCATTATGAAATTTTTATTTTTGCCAAATTCACATGCTCATTTCTATCCAGACGTCTCCTGTAACGTTGCAGTTTGTACCCTACACTAAATATGTCAGTATTCTTTACTTTTTGCTCTACCTACAATACCAATAAAATTCCTTGATACAGTTGATAACACAGTCATAAGAAACTATTACTTTCGCATATGTTCTGCATTACAGTTGTTTTGAATCTGTTGCCAACTTACAAGTTGTATGCATATATTAATGCTTGGCAGGCTGATCTTTTATACCATTGCTGCTTCTCATATCTGAATCCATGCCACACTTTCCCAGACTTTTGCTTCATTAAAAACCAGAATATTTTTACGCTTTCAACCCTTTTTAACTCTGAGCAAACACACAAAATATACACACTTTACGGGAAGTCACTCACTCCTCCATATAGGGTCAGTTGTCCCACTTAGAAGCTACACTCACAGGATGTACCTCTTCTAAGTTAACTTTAATCATGCTTGGAAGTGCATGCTAGAGCCTGTGTTCATCTTGCACAGATAGTCTCTCCTTGTCCTATCTATTCTTCCACCCAGATGTGAAAAAGAATTTTCCTGCTGTCATTTTATTGATTTTTAGTGTTATGGAAAAGTGCACTGGATACCGTTAGATGAATGAACTAAATTGTGCACTGTTACGTTTAATATTTAAGTGCTAAGGTTGACAAGACTGCAATTACTTGCAAAGGTATTCATTTCTCTCCATATCAAACTTTCATTTATTTTCCCTGAATTGCTTGAAAATTCCCCTTTAAACAGTAATCATGCTTCTTTTACAGATCCATTGGAGCAGTCTTCAGTTATTTCCTGGTTAATTGCCTGCAACTGCAGACTTGCCATGTCCAGTTTCTGGCTACCAAATGTAAGGAACAGCTCTTTTCAAATACTGGAAAACTACCATTTTTCATGCTTTCCATTTTCTATCCTATTTGATTAAAATAATCTTTTATCTGCAGCTTAAATTAAGAGCATCAATATATACTTCTGCCTCTATTACACAATTGTTATATTTTAACACACACAAAACTTGATATGATCAGTACTGTTTTACATCCCCCTAAATTTGCCCAAGATCACAAGCTTGTTATTGATTATAACCAGTCTTTATCTTGTTACATTATAAACTCCAAAAAACATTACTTTAACACCACTAGTATTAATAGGACTCTTGGAGACCACCCTTACATTTAAAATACTTCTGCATACCATACATAAGTAACTTTACAGTGTGGAATGCAGTTTACTTTGACATTTTTTATACACGTTTTATGAAGAACAAATACTTTTTTTATTACTTATAGTAACATTTTCATACCATTCACTGTCCTCCTGAACATTAATGACACTGTGGGGAATTGTGGTTTAGTGTCTTCCCACCAATTTAGCACAGACAGTAAACTTCCACACTTTTTTTAGCCACTTCTTTCAGAAACACAGTTTTCATGACCAAACTGCATCTTTTGGAAATTACACTACAATTATTCTATTTATTTCTGTTTTTATTATTATTGGTGGTCTTCCTCTTAATCTGAGTCACCAAATACTTTCCGGTGTCCAAGGTACTCTTGATTTTTCGTGTTTTCTCCAGGGTTTTTTCTGTTATTGAGTAATTTTTTCTTTGGAACTATAGGAAATATTTCACTGGCAAGTTCTCCTTATAGGTCTTGCTGCTGTTAGAAGAATGAGAAGCAGTCTCTCTTTCAGCTTGGTGGCTCAGTTTTTGCTGGGTATTTTTTTTTATTTTCTCCTTAACCTATGCTGCATCCAAAAATGTGTTTGATCCCCCCAGAAAAAAAAAATATTCTAAAAGCAGCTGGATGTGGCACACTTCAATCTCACACCTGCCTCTCAACATCCCCTGATTGGAGGAATAAACTTTTCTGTACTTTGTTGTATACAGTGAGTAAGTAATCATTTTCCACAAGCACTCTGGTGTCCCCAATTAGTTAATTAAATTTGAGAAATACACACAGTGTGCCCTTTCAATTAACAAATATTGGTGTGGAATACCAGTCCATTTGTTTGGTTATAATTTCTTAAAATTAATTAATTCACCCCTTCCGGTTTCTCTGACATAGCAAAATTCATAGGTTTTCTGTGTGCTCTGTCTTCTAACTACTATTTTGTTAAATTGTTCTTTTTGAGAAGCCTTTTTTTCAACCAGTCTTTCCTTTGGTTCAGCCTTTTTATTCTGTAGTTTTATCGGCTCGTCTGAATTGCTGCTTAGTTTCTTCTGTTCTTTGCAACCTTTTATTTGATTTTGTATTTTCCATCATTCTCATTTATTTTAATCTTCTCAGGATGTATTTGATTTATTTTGGCTTCTAAATTACCAGACGCCATCTCATGTACCAAAGCTAAAACCTTAGCTGCATTTTTGTAAATTCATAGGTATGTCGTATGCAGTCAGACTGCAGACCATTACAAGTCCTCAGAGGGCAAGACAGGATAGACTAGGGGAGAAATTGAGGCTTTTCATCTGATGATCTGGGTTAACCTTGAAGGTGGCAAGGGTGTGTTGTTCCATTTGACATGTTGTGAAAGTTTATTTTACAGGTGAGGGATAGATTGGGACATAATAAATCTATCAAGCCAAATGTGTCATCAGTTGGTTTATTTCCCTTAACCAGGTATTTGAGGTACCATTTGAGAACAAGGTTCATAAAAAAGTTTGGATTGTTCATGTCTCAAAAGGTAGAGACAGATCTCCACCGAGAAGTTTGTAAGAGACAGTAAAGAGAGGGAGGGAGCTTGCCAGTCTGTCCTGAACACTAAGATTTTTGAGGCCACTGTTTTTTTGTTGTTGTTGTGAATCTCTTGAGTTCTCATGTTGGGTAGTTTGTTTAGCCAAATGCATGCATTATGTTCAGCAATTTGCCTGAGATATGAGCAAAGGGGAATTAAGAATTCTTTTGATCTGTAGGAGATGCCTTTGGAAATTAGATGGGCTGGGTAGAAGCATTCCAAACTGCTGCAGTGTCCTGATGGTCAGCTGATAAGGAATTATCAACAAGAGTGCCTAGATCCCATAGTACTTTGGTTAGAGGGAGTGTGTCACCTGTATATGATTCATGAAACTTTTGTGTACCAAAATGAGATATGTTACATATTTTTCAAATTTAATTTCAGGCCATTGTCCTTGCACCAGTTGTTAATATGGTCTAACCCATGTTGGAGCAATTGTGAGTCGGTGCAAGATCGAATAACACCCAGTTTATGGTAGTCTGCAAACTTTGATAATGGTAGGCAACAAGTGTTAGCCCAAAGGTCCGAGATATAGATGCAAGATAGGAGAGGGCCCAACACTGAACCCTGTGGTATGCTACTCGTAATTATTTTTCTTTCAGGTGGCACTTGCGACTCTTATCTACATGGGGTCTGTCAGACAGCCAGTTTGCTCGCCACCACACGACATAAGGATTTATTTTCAGATTTACAACTTTGTCAATAGTACCTGCATGGGGAATTTCAGAGGTCTTTGCTGAACAGCTGCATGGATCTTACCATATAGAGTTTTTTCTAGTTGGCTTTCTCTTGCTTTCGCCAAAGCTGCTGTTTGCTGACATCCAGGTAGTGTAGTGACTAACCATTTCCTGAATTTAGCTTAAATTGATAGCTTTTTATAATCTGTTTTCACACTGTAGAAATAATCAACCTGTTGAGAATGCAGCCACTATCCCTACTATTGTCCAGTCATTAATCACTACCAATATAAGAAGTAATTTGATTATATTAGGTGATCCATAAGGTGAATACTGTACACACCTGAAGTCTGGTGGAGACTGAAAGCTTGTATGAAATCTTCAAACTTAACTCACCACCTAGTCCAAGAGGTAGATTGTCTATCTCCTGTGCATAACAGACCTCTAAGATAAACAGGGTTATATGTCACTGAGGTAATCTGAGTTTAAAATTTGTGCCGTCGAAGTACTCTTTAGCGTTTTAGTTTCATCTAACTGTACATTGAGATGAAATAGGACTTTAAACTGTGAAGTGATTGTAAGACAAATGCTTTGCTCATTTGCATAATGTATTTGTGTACCACCTTAGGAGCAGAACAGAAACATCGTGTTGACTATGCTGTCAAGTGTATACAATGAAGAATGTAAAATGGGGAGTTTGCCTTTGCTAAAAGATGAAAAATCCATTGCTGCAAACTAAGTTAGTCTAAGCTGGAGCTGGGAGTACTACTGTTTTTTGTGTGTCTTATTGCAGCATAAAACATTGCAGAGGGAGCATCTTATTTTTATGTTATCAGTGTTTTTGTACGTCAAAACTTGGTTTGTCACAGATGCAGAGCTTTGTTTTTGGTTTGTAAAAATCAGAGAATAGGGAAAGGTGAGTTTTATGCTTGTTCTGTACCTTTCCCTTTTGTATGAGTTTTTGCAACCTTTGTGTTAGTAATAATTTTGATCAAGGATGTGTGGAGCTGTATCCCCCTGCAGAAATTGTTTTACAGTGTTTGGCAGTGTTTTTATAGTGAATATTGAAGTGTGTGAATAAAGTTAGTGTACAGTATTTTAGTTTTGTGTGCATTTTGGGTAAGTAAGATGCATTTGATCATGGTAAATCCAGTGGAGTTTTTGCCAGATTTTGTGACTGGGATTGGAAGGCCAGCATGAAGGGCTTAGTCATAAGAATCTCAGGAAAATATAGTTTTCCCTATAGATCTTTGGAGAGTACTGTATTTTGTGTAACAGAAAAGCAAGATGTTGCAAGCCAAAGAAAGAAATGTCATTCCCACAATACACTGTCAAAACTCTTTGGCTTTGTTTGAAGGAGATGGTGATGCTCTCTACCTTAAATTTTTAGGCAAATCCTGTCTTTTGCTGCTGTGTTCCATTCTTTAACCTATTATAATACCTATTCTACTGGCCCAGAGCAGCATCTGTTCATATTGCCTTTGCTGCCTTCATTACTGGCCTTATTTATTCCCAGTATAACTTACTGCTGGCTTGGTTCTTTCTACACTTTTCAAAGATTACTCATACTATGCACAGTGCTTTTTGGTCTTGTAATGTAAGGGTAAAGTGATTAATTGGGGAACAGATAGGCATAGCCACTGCCATGTGACATAGCCAACAAAACATGCACTGTGAGTGAAACATTATAAAGGTTTATTTTGTTCTTCTTACCCTTGTGCATCACACATGATGCATGCATTTGCCTTTATCATTCAGATGAATAGCATCATCTTGTAAGCATGGTAATGAGAGTAATTTTCCTCTCGTGCAGGAATCTTTATTTGGATGAGTACCTGCTAATTAGATTATTCGTAGTAAATATCTTTACCATTGAGCAGTTACATTTTCTGAGTTTGGCAGATTCTTCATTGATTTTTGGCCTTGACAATTCAAAAGAAAAGTAGTCAATAAACATTGTTTACTAAGCACATCAGATCAAGGAAATGTTTTCTAGATATTGTAAAATCATAAATACTGTATTAATACATGTGTATAGTATCCATAATGGACAGTCAGGATTGCATACCTCAAACTATAGGTATAGTACAATTGCATAGTTTATTAGTTGCCAGGTGATATTTTCTGGTGAATTTGACTTGTGGCAGGTTATTTAAAAGCCTGATGTGGTTTGGAAGTTTGTTCCATGCCTTGGAGATGGCAGTATAGAATAGCAAGGCACAGTAATAATTTTTTAGCAACAATTAAGTTTCTAAATAGCTTGGAGTTCTGTTTGTTACATGCTATTGGATGAAATTTGACAGCAGGGGTACTTTTAAGTGGATGGCGAAATATTTTTTGTGTTGTGAGTAGCTGAAAGAAGGTTTATTGAGGACGTTCAAAATAGTAGAGAGTATTGAGTGCCGTGCAGTGATGGGAAGATGAAGGTAAAAAACAGTTGTCTAGATGATGTGACATTTGTGCATTTCTCATCCTTATAAGCAGAACAGTTTGACTCATATCTGTGATCATTTGTCTAATGATGGATTTCTATGAGGATATAAGGCTCTTAATCCTAAGCGTTTTTTTTTTTTACTTCATCCCAAATGAGATGAGAGCTTTTTCTTATGGATTCATGAAACTTTTGTGTACCAAAATGAGATATATTACATATTTTTCAAATTTAATTTCAGGCCATTGTCCTTGCACCAGTTGTTAATATGGTCTAACCCATGTTGGAGCAATTGTGAGTCAGTGCAAGATCGAATAACACCCAGTTTATGGTAGTCTGCAAACTTTGATAATGGTAGGCAACAAGTGTTAGCCCAGAGGTCCGAGATGTAGATGCAAGATAGGAGAGGGCCCAACACTGAACCCTGTGGTATGCTACTCGTAATTATTTTTCTTTCAGAAGTGGCACTTGCGACTCTTATCTACACGGGGTCTGTCGCCACCACACGACATAAGGATTTATTTTCAGATTTACAACTTTGTCAATAGTACCTGCATGGGGAATTTCAGAGGTCTTTGCTGAACAGCTGCATGGATCTTACTATATAGAGTTTTTTCTAGTTGGCTTTCTCTTGCTTTCGCCACAGCTGCTGTTTGCTGACATCCAGGTAGTGTAGTGACTAACCATTTCCTGCATTTAGCTTAAATTGATAGCTTTTTTATAATCTGTTTTCACACTGTAGAAATAATCAACCTCTTGAGAATGCTGCCATTATCCCTACTATTGTCCAGTCATTAATCACTACCAATATAAGAAGTAATTTGATTATATTAGGTGATCCATAAGGTGAATGCTGTACACACCTGAAGTCTGGTGGAGACTGAAAACTTGTATGAAATCTTCAAACTTAACTCTCCACCTAGTCCAAGAGGTAGATTGTCTATCTCCTGTGCATAACAGATCTCTAAGATAAACAGGGTTATATGTCACTGAGGTAATCTGAGTTTAAAATTTGTGCCGTCTAAGTACTCTTTAGCATTTTAGTTTCATCTAACTGTACATTGAGATGAAATAGGACTTTAAACTGTGAAGTGATTGTAAGACAAATGCTTTGCTCATTTGCATAATGTATTTGTGTACCACCTTAGGAGCAGAACAGAAACATCGTGTTGACTATGCTGTCAAGTGTATACAATGAAGAATGTAAAATGGGGAGTTTGCCTTTGCTAAAAGATGAAAAATCCACTGCTGCAAACTAAGTTAGTCTAAGCTGGAGTTGGGAGTACTACTGTTTTTTGTGTGTCTTATTGCAGCATAAAACATTGCAGAGGGAGCATCTTATTTTTATGTTATCAGTGTTTTTGTACGTCAAAACTTGGTTTGTCACAGATGCAGAGCTTTGTTTGTGGTTTATAAAAATGAGAGAATAGGGAAAGGTGAGTTTTATGCTTGTTCTGTACCTTTCCCTTTTGTATGAGTTTTTGCAACTTTTGTGATAGTAATAATTTTGATCAAGGATGTGTGGAGCTGTATCCCCCTGCAGAAATTGTTTTACAGTGTTTGGCAGTGTTTTTATAGTGAATATTGAAGTGTGTGAATAAAGTTAGTGTACAGTATTTTAGTTTTGTGTGCATTTTGGGTAAGTAAGATGCATTTGCTCATGGTAAATCCAGTGGAGTTTTTGCCAGATTTTGTGGCTGGGATTGGAAGGCCAGCATGAAGGGCTTAGTCATAAGAATCTCAGGAAAATATAGTTTTCCCTATAGATCTTTGGAGAGTACTGTATTTTGTGTAACAGAAAAGCAAGATGTTGCAAGCCAAAGAAAATGTCATTCCCACAACACACTGTCAAAACTCTTTGGCTTTGTTTGAAGGAGATGGTGACGCTCTCTACCTTAAATTTTTAGGCAAATCCTGTCTTTTGCTGCTGTGTTCCATTCTTTAACCTATTATAATACCTATTCTACTGGCCCAGAGCAGCATCTGTTGATATTGCCTTTGCTGCCTTCATTACTGGCCTTATTTATTCCCAGTATAACTTACTGCTGGCTTGGTTCTTTCTACACTTACTCATACTATGCACAGTGCTTTTTGGTCTTGTAATGTAAGGGTAAAGTGATTAATTGGGGAACAGATAGGCATAGCCACTGCCATGTGACATAGCCAACAAAACATGCACTGTGAGTGAAACATTACAAAGGTTTATTTTGTTCTTCTTACCCTTGTGCATCACACATGATGCATGCATTTGCCTTTATCATTCAGATGAATAGCATCATCTTGTAAGCATGGTAATGAGAGTAATTTTCCTCTCATGCAGGAATCTTTATTTGGATGAGTACCTGCTAATTAGATTATTCGTAGTAAATATCTTTACAATTGAGCAGTTACATTTTCTGAGTTTGGCAGATTCTTCATTGATTTTTGGCCTTGACAATTCAAAAGAAAAGTAGTCAATAAACATTGTTTACCAAGCACATCAGATCAAGGAAATGTTTTCTAGATATTGTAAAATCATAAATACTGTATTAATACATGTGTATAGTATCCATAATGGAGAGTCAGGATTGCATACCTCAAACTATAGGTATAGTACAGTTGCATAGTTTATTAGTTGCCAGGTGATATTTTCTGGTGAATTTGACTTGTGGCAGGTTATTTAAAAGTCTTATGTGGTTTGGAAGTTTGTTCCATGCCTTGGAGATGGCAGTATAGAATAGTAAGGCACAGTAATAATTTTTTAGCAACAATTTTCTAAATAGCTTGGAGTTCTGTTTGTTGCATGCTATTGGATGAAATGTGACAGCATGGGTACTTTTAAGTGGATGGCGAAATATTTTTTGTGTTGTGAGTAGCTGAAAGAGGGTTTATTGAGGACGTTCAAAATAGTAGAGGGTATTGAGTGCCGTGCAGTGATGGGAAGATGAAGGTAAAAAACAGTTGTCTAGATGATGTGACATTTGTGCATTTCTCATCCTTATAAGCAGAACAGTTTGACTCATATCTGTGATCATTTGTCTAATGATGGATTTCTATGAGGATATAAGGCTCTTAATCCTAAGCGTTTTTTTTTTACTTCATCCCAAATGAGATGAGAGCTTTTTCTTTGAGCAGGACATTAATAACATTATCCCCAAGTGTTTTTTTCTTTGACCACAGACACTGATGCATTAATGGACAAGGATGGACATGCCTGTATCAGCTTTGCTGGTTAACCATGCAGCTGTGGGGCAAATAATTGTAAACATTCTACTGCCTATCAGGAGAAAGTAACCTTATAGTAGGCTAAGCTGTGCAGTACAACTTGAATGTGAATGGTCAGTCCGCAAGTATTCAGTCTTCCAGCAAAGGTGTGGGGTGGCAGAGGGAGATCTGTTTACCTTCCATGTCAGTACCCCATTTTTGGAGTTCTGGGCCAGAAATTAATAAGCCTTGTCAAGATCATTGAGAAAATGTACTGTTTATGTTACCACTATAACCATTATTTCAGAGGGTTCTCCTGAAAAAGGCAAGGGGAGGCTTAGAGTTTGTAATCAAATCCTCCTGCTTGCCAAAGCAGCATTGTTTCTCCCTTTTGTTAGTGTGCAGACCTAGACTCTGGGAAGACCTTTGTATTCAGCAAAGATGTTATGTATTGCATCCATGTCTTCTGTTACTCTTAAAGCTTGTTGACTGAAATTTTGATTCTTAATGGAAAGTTACTGTGGGTTGTAGTCTATTTGTGTAAATGAAAGAGGTTTTCTCAGTGGTGGGATAAGTGTACTCCTTTTGAAATGCAATGGAACCCCCCCCCCCATTTCTTATGTTTTTTGTCTGTTAATTATCCATTAACAAAACAGTGTAAGAAACTTCTCTGTGTGGAAGATTTTCAGTCCATTTATTTCTAGTTAATCACTGTATATTAATCAGATCAGACAATAGTAGTAGAAGTAGCAAACTTAAACTCGTCTTAAGACAAAGCAAAACAAAAAATAATAGAAAATATATAATTGTACAGCATTACTAAGTATTCGAAAGTAATCCAAGTTGTTTCCAGTTGAAAATCCTTTATTAAGTTCACAGACAAGCAATCCAAGTAAACCAAAATAGAGTAATAATTTCCCCAAAAGCTTTCTAAATATATATATATATATATATATATATATATATATACTTTTTATCAGGCAAGGGGGAGTGGTTTATTGTGCTGTAAAACAGTGTGTTATTGGTACACATGTTAAATTCACATCCCTTCCCCCATCAGTGTGACATTCGAGCTGGTCCTGCCCTACTTAGTAGCTGTTATAATAATGTATAATTATATAACCCTTATGTACTTTAAAAATTAATAATGATGCAATTCCTCTTATTTAACCAGATTATTAAGTAGATTATTAAATCTGTGATTTTATCCAAGACAATATTCTACATGGCTGGAAATATATCAACCTTAGTTCATTTGGCAATCAAAAATATATATAAATATATACATATACATTTTGCATGTAAAAATCAGTTTCTATTTTCATAACGTATTAACAAAGATCGCTTTTAATAGGTTATGAAAATAGAAATTGATTTTTACATGCAAAATGTATATGTATATATTTATATATATTTTTTGATTGCCAAATTAACTAAGGTTGATATATTTCCAGTCATGTAGAATATTGTCTTGGATAAAATCACAGACTTAATAATCTAGTTAAATAAGAGGTACCACATCATCATTAATTTTTATTTAAAGTACATAAGGGTTATATATTATTATGACAGCTACTAAGTAGGCAGGACCAGCTTGAATGTCACACTGATGGGGGAAGGGATGTGATTTTAACATGTGTACCAGTAACACTTTGCTTTACAGCACAACAAACCACTCCCATGCCTGATAAAAAGTATAGGTACTTGCGTATTATCGCAACCAGATTTTCGCGGTTGCGATAATACATTTGTTGGCCCAAAAACGGATTGTGGGACTAAAAGTAAGACAGAATTTGTTGTTTTCTTTGGGTACAACGTAGTTTGTCCCAAATTAGTAGCGTAAATTAATGCAGAAATGTGAAACTTGCTTTGCGTACATCAAAATTGGTTGCACTGCTGTCTTAGTGCAGAAGTGAAGCGAGGACGCATGGGAAATGCTCGTTCATTTTTACTGTGTGATGGATTACTATGAAACTGGATACTAAACTTTTTCCTGAGAAGAAGAAATCTGGAGCAACACATTTTTTTGGTAAATAACTAGCTTTATTTGACATACTGTAGGAAATAATTGAAGTTAAAGGTAATAGCAATCTAAACAATCAAAAAGAGATGAAGGTCTTGACGATGGAGGCTAAAGTTACGAAGAGCATTCTTGTAGTATTTGACAGAAACTGACTTTTTTGTGGGGGATGGCAGTTATTGTTGCAATGTTTTGTGGATGTTTTGCATAGTATTCATATGGATGTCTTCCAGATGATTTTGAGCAACATATCTGTAAATATTTTATTGCTGATTAAGGAAGCATACTTGTAGATGGTTCACTTGCTGGGTTACACTTTTTGTATGGAGAGAAATTGTCTGCTATTGCTGTCAAGATTGCATCAAATAAGTCTTTCTTTAGTGCAAGCTGTGTTTCACGCCAGATATATTCAATTAGGTAGGAGTCCAAATGGTGTCTTGCAGTGCCTCTCTGTTTTTTGTTTCTCCACTTAACAGATCCCCACATTCTCTCTGTGTTGTGTATGCACTCCCGTGTTTGGATCTACAAAGTTGGAGCTATGGTTTACTTTTTCATGAGTGAAACCAGCTTCTTCTAGTTGTTGAGTTTAATATGCCCGCCATGAATCTGAAAAAATAGCAGTGCCCTGTTTAATGTATTCTTTGATTTTATTAAATAATGTTGCGGCTGTTCTATCAGGAACTTTTACAAGAAAAGTCTCTCTTGTCTCCCTACATATCCCTCCAAATACCCACTGTTGAGGGAGAATACGGCCAGCATTACTTTTACGTCTAGTAGAAAGAGTCTCATCTATTTCCACAATACACCCTGGCCCTCCGATTTCTTTCTTGTCCATTTCTAAGACAGACATCACGTAAGTAGTTACTCCAGTCTATGACTGTCTTGTCAGCCATGTCCAGTTCTTCCCGACAGAAACTTATAGATGTCATCTGCTTTGCCCAACAATAAATGAAGTGGACAGCGGTGATAAAATGAATTCTACTTCCTTCAAAGAAATTACTCACTCGAACTCCTACGTGTTGGTAACATTTCTCTGTATTGCATTTCCAAAAAATCTGCTTCCCATAGTATAATGTCATTGAATGTCCGGAACAGCATTCTTTACTTGTTGATATAATGCCATATTGCTGGAAAAGTGCTATTGACTCCTTTTCTGTCTTGGGTAGATCCCACAAATGCATTATATTTATAAAGGTTGTTTTTTGGGGTTAGTTCACTACCACTGAATATCTACATAGATCGTCTTTACTAATCTGATGTATAACTTTGACAACATTTACAGGCTCGCGGCTGGGGATATGGAACGTGTATTTACACATAGCAGCTGTGTAAAATGTATTTACAGTGACAAGATGTTGGAAAACAGCATAGCTTGAAAGAAGATCTTATTCCTTTAAATTTACAATGTTTTTAGATGAAGTTGACATTGTCAGTGTGATTTTGCATACATTTCTTTTTACATTTCCGCATTGGGAAGCAATCGCTATTATTGTGAAATTCTGGTTGCGATAATATGCAAGTACCAAAGTATATATATATTTAGAAAGCTTATGAGGAAATTATTACTCTATTTTTGTTTTACTTGGATCGCTTGTCTGCGTACTTAAAGGATTTTCGACTGGAAACAGACTGCCTGCCTTGCTTGGATTACTTTTGAATACTTAGTAATGCTGTACAATTATGTATTTTCTATTATTGTTTTTTGTTTTGTTTTTGACTTAAGACGAGTTTAAGTTCGCTACTTCTACTACCATTGTCTGATCTGATTAATATACAGTGATTAACTAGAAATATATGGACTGAAAATCTTCCACACACAGAAGTTTCTTACACTGTTTTGTTTTTGGACCCACTACACTTTAGTGGGTTGTTTTGAGACTTCGGGGATACCACGGGGATTACTTGTTTTTTTAATTATCCATTAACATCCACTGTCTTCCGTGGAAATGTTCTTGCCCTATGGTGGAAATGTTTTTGAAAAGGGTTCATTTTAACTGTCAGTTCTTCCTAATTTGTTCTGAATTTAGAAAAATGCTATAGCATCCTTGTGAGGAACATTTTTCTTTGACATCAAGCACTTAGCACAAGAATGTAGGACTGGCTGGCAGCATTAACTCTCTCTGATCAAACTGCATATAAACAGCATCCAGTCTCAGCACTGCACTAGGAATAATGACAAACTGTGTTTGCTGTATTCTGAAATAGTGTTACTTCTGTATGCCATAAAAAGTGTGTGTTAAATTTTGCCAAGCTTCTGGAATCTAGTAATAGTAAAGGGTAAAACTTTATTTCCTTTTCATGTGGGTATCTCTGAAACTGTAGTTAATATCAGAAATACTCTGTACAGATGCAAAGGACCATTTTTTTTAATTTTATTTTGTTTGTTAACCAGGTAAGTCCAGTGGACAATAGAGAGTCTTTTCAGGGGTGCCCTGGGGGTATTATCTGATTAAATGACTTGTTCAGAGTTGCCGAGTGGGTAAATGGAGGTGGAAGGAATCAGACCCTGTACTTTTGACTACAGGAAGGATCTCATTAACAGCTCAGAAACTTAATATTCTTTATTAACTACCATTGATTCACTGTGAAAATACTAGCTGTTGTGCTGTTTGTTTTGCTGCTGCAGTTGCATTCTGCTTCATTTTGTTGTTCTAGTGTTGTGTAGACATATTTGCATCCATGCGATTGTATATAAAAAGGTTTGTATGTGGTCTGAGGAAACAGGATAAGTATTGAGTGAGAGGAAAATACTTTTTCATCTTGTGCTGCTGATGGGTATTCTTCCATGCTCCCTTACCTTTACTTATCATGGGTTGTAAATTAATAGTCGTTTGGTCAGAAAAGCCAGTGGTTTCATTATGAATAATGGTCTGCTGGATTTGTTTTGTGGGATATTACTTTGATCTTGTGCTTTTGAATATATTTAAAGTGAATTTACAGAGAAGCTGGAAAGGCTGTGTTTGGCATATATTAAGTAGACAGTGCTGTACTATTTGGGAAGTATGAGAAGGAAATTTTGTTGAGTGCTACATACTGGAGAATATTGACAGCCATGTTTGAAGAAATTATTAGATTTAGTTTAATGAGCCCAATTTTTAAAATAGTGGTATGTTTAAGAAGCAGAAACTGTATCAACAGCTTTAACATCAACCCCCCTTTGATAAGTACCTAGCTGGATTCATTTATTCCATTGACTATTCTGCAAAAACTTAAGGTTCCAAGATTGTTTATATCTGCTTACCTATCCTAGCATACTCCTGAGTACCCCATTAGTCCCCCCCCCCTGCTTGTACAGCTTTTATCTCAAGTCTTTGCTTCTGTCTGTGGAGTACTACATTTACATACCTAAGCATCAGCACCTAAGTATCTTTTTGAGATCAGTAAAGTATTGTTCAAGCTGTGTATCATTATTGCTGTTCATCATCCTAGGGAGGATATACTCAAAAGGCAGGTCAAGGGTTACCCATCCAAAAGATGGTTTTAACTACCAGAACCCTTGCTGGTGCTGTGGTTATCCTTGCCTAGCTAGGACTCAAAGCCTCACTGCCCTATGTGTTGGCATAGGAAGAAGTGACTGAAGTGGAGTACCATATACCAACCAGCTCCAGGTGGATAGTTGGTGCCTAAAATCAACCAGACTAATCTTAGAAACCTAATCACAGGTCAGTGATACTTGGGGGCCAAGGGCTTTTCTTCTGGCCCAATGTAGCCCCAGGCCCAGCTGACCTAGCAGGTCCAGGTTGAGGAGGGGAAGTTGCATGCACCCAGGATTCATGTCTTGGGGGCTAAACATTAAGAAGGTGTTTTGATATCTCAGGGAGCATGATTACAGCCTGAAGTTTGTACTGGACCCATTTCAGGCTTCTCTCCAGCATGCATCTGTCACATGCTGACCCTTGCACAGTAGCATTAGTGAACTTAACATCCATAGACTGGGGTAATGTTATTTCTTCAGACTTTGGCTTCTATGAAAATTCAGAGGGCCTTAAGGCTGAGGTTTTGGCTGTCATGGCTATAGACAAGGATAATGGGTCCTTCCCATTAGATGACTCTTCTTTGCTGATGGCGTTAGAGATAACTTAGGCTTATGAAGTACAACTTAGGTTGTCTTCAAACAGCTGTCTCCATCAACAAATGTCTGGTGGAGCTTCCATGGAACCAGTGATTAATGATGATATCTGAGCATCCTGGAAGTATCCTGGCTTTATACCTTTGGCCCTATAGTAATTGGAAGCCCTTTAATGTCTCCCCAGCCCACCAGAATGGGTAGAGCAAATGCCTAAACGTCCACATATTGTCCCATAGATGTCTTCAGTCCAACATGGGTCCCTGGAACCATAACACACACAAACACTTAATAAGGAATTTAAAGCTTTGAACAGATGTTGCAGAACTGTTTACTGCCCTGCTAAGTCATGGCTGAGCGCCCTTAACTCTTCATCTTTCTAGTCCCACCTTGTTAGGGTGGCTATTTAAGTTTCCAGAGCCTTTGCTTGAGGAGAGCCTTGTAGAAAGACTTTCTGCAGCTTATGCAGTAGGTTTATCATGTCTCACTGTAATTCTGACTTTGCTTATGTAGGACTGGAGGCTGAGATTTATATCACTGCTGGATGTTGTGACCGAGGAACAAGTTGTGACATTCCTATTTCTTGAGAAAGAGTACTTCATCCAGCCAGTTCAGGATGTGATGATCTGTATAGGAAGGAGGCCCTCAATTCTGTAGAAGGCCCTTATTTACCCTACTCATTTCATTTTCCTGTTCAACCTAGCAAACCCCCAAAAGAGGAAGACACCTCTTCACAATATGAGGAAAAGTCTAAAGCATCTCCCTGTCTTGCTTCCTTTTCCTACCCACACCATTGCTGGCTGAGTTGCCCAACAGATCCGCATCCACTGGCTGATCTGCCACAGCTCTGACTGTAGTTTGGGACTATCGTTATCTCTCTGTGTGTGGGACAATTCATGTTTGCCTGGATCAGTCTGTCTCAGTAGAAGTTTTTGGACAGACCTAGACAATACTTCTTATAGAAGCAGTAGAGGCTATCCAGTTTTTGTAAAGTGATCAGTAGTTTTATTCTCCTCTTTCTAGTTCCTGACGGACTAGCCAAGTTCTGTCCCATTTTGTATCTGTGCAGCTTCAGCCAGCACATTCACTTATGCATTTTCAAATGATCACCCAACAAAGATTCAGACCCTTGGTCCTGAAGGGCACCTGGATGATTCCACTGGATATGATGTATGAATTTTTGCACATCAATATTTCAGGTCATCATAGTAAATTTGTGTGTTCTGCACTGGTGGGCATCAGTTGCAATACAGTTTTGCCATTTGCACTTTCCTCAGAATCCTGGGTCTTCAAAAGTTTGTTTGTGGTAGATGAAGCTTTAGGATAAGAATGATAATATGTTCATTTACCTTGAGAGAATGTCTTCTGGTAGTTCTGTGCAGTTTCTGACATTGATGCAATCTCAGGAGGATTATGATATATAGGAAGTACACTGACTTCAATTCAGAGAATTGTCTTCATTAGCATCTCTCCAGTGTCTGTTGGTCCTGCTTTTGAGGAAGGACAATGATCTTAGCTCTGACTGACCACTTGAGGGTACACAGAAGGGTTCAGCCTTTGATTTTATTATACTTCGTGGCCACCATGGTTTCTATGATGCTATTTGTATGCCTAAAAGTATGTGTGTTGTAATGGAGTCTGAAGTCACCACACTATCAAGAACCTTCTTTTGGTATTGAATACTTGTCACCAGTCCCTGTTATTGAATACTTGTCACCAGTCCCTGGTGTGCTGATCACTCCCCATAACTAGTTGTAAATTCTGATGATGGCTACTTTGCCCATGAACTGGGAAGCTCACTTATGCTCCAACATGACAACAGGGGGTGTGATGCCCCCTTGGATAAGAAGCTCAGCATTGGCCAGTTGGAGTTAACAGTAGTCTTCACGGCAGTCATGACAGAGGTACATATCTGAGCCTTCTAATATTCCATTCAACCAGCCCAGTATGTGGTACCTAAACAAGCAAGAAGTATAAGCTTGTGCCCCCTCCTTCCAGTGAAGGGAGGTCATGACAGTCTAGCAGTGGACCACAAGTAAGGATAGGAGTTCATCCACTGGATAAATGAACAAGATGGCAAACTTTCATAGCCAGTCCCCAGTTCTCTCCTGGGGATTCTGAGACCATCCCTGGAGTGTATCTTTCAGAAGTGGAGCATTCCAGAGACCAACCACTTCATCACATGAGAAAATGCAGTCCTCGTCCGTGTCCTCTTATGCTCAGTTCATTAGGATGTTCTTGTATGCATTCTAGCTAATTCCATGGCTCATTATAAAGTTCAAAAACAAAAGAATAAAACTCATTCTTAGCACCTATTGTTGAACAACATAGCCATGGCTTCAGGTTTTGGATATACAGAAAGCTGTTATGGTCCAAATGAATGATGCCAACCTAGATTGGGACAACATAGGGCTTTATCTCGGTGTCTGGATCCTGATGTAGATCCCTTGATCCTGCCAAATTTGCCCAGTGAGACTGCGTAATTTAAGGCTGTTAAAAAAAGGTTGCCCATTTAGCAGGCCTGTGTCTTTGTTGTAGAGCTTATCCTGAGTCCGTGCAAACATGTAAGCCTGTACTGCCACATGTGGTTTGCATGTAATCTGTCTGGACTCTTCTGAGACACCTAATGAGCTGTTTTTTTTTTTTTTTTTAGTATGGCCAAGATGCATTGTCATTTTTGTGTGTCTGCTTCATTACCGTATGGAAGGCAGGGATGTTGCCAGCACTGGCTGGTCAAACACCTCCTTTAGAGAGTGGTTCATCCCTGTGGTATTTTTGTTCATGTTTGACAGTTTTCCTAAATGATGTTTTAGCATACAAGCAATATGTGACACAATTTTTTTTTTTTTTTTATAGAAGCACCTATCCATTCAGAACTATACCTCCTCTTTCACAAAGGTGATATCCCCTTCAGAACAAACCCATATTTCTGTTAAGAGTAGTTGTGGAACTACCCCTGAACCATTGCATCAGTCTCAATATTTTCCTCATGGATGCAGAACCTGAATAAGAGTGGGACATTAACATTCTGAATGTGTATTGACAGTTCAGATGTTACCTAAAATTGTGCACAATTTTAGGAGGGTAAATTTCTATCTCCTTTAAGCCAGAGAAAGGAAGAGCTTGCATTTGCAAAGTACATGACCAGCTGTTTTTTGGGGGGGTTTTTTGCCATCAGCCTGCTAGCAAATGGTGTTGTCAAGACCTGCTTAGTTATGGTTAATTGACTCCTGTACCTGCTTAAATGCCTTCACTGCAGGTGTTTCTGTCATAATTAGTTGGTCAATAGCACGTCAAGCATTATTTTCTCAACAGCAACTCTGAGTTAAGCCATATGCGGTGAAACATTGCCAAGGACCCTAGCTTACTGTGCAGTCTATTCATCATCTTCTACATTGCTGGCTATTACTTGGGATTTCAGTCCACTCAAGGACCTACTAAGAGGGGTCCTTTCACATATACTTAAAGGATTCTCCACTGTGGATCAAAAATGGTTTACTTCCCATACCTCTACAAATAAGTGTGTCCTACCTGTGTAATTTCTTCAAGTGCATATTTGCATACTACTGTGTTAATGTGTCTGTGAAATGTATCCTCACTTCTTACTTTCAAGAAGGTGATTGCTAATGGCATAAGGACAAAATGACAGGCTTGGGAGACATACACCTATAGGGAGCTGATGTATTTTGTCAAGGTGGTCATTTGCATTATTGTGTGGATGTCAGTGAACATGGAACTTGCATCTTTTAAGTAAATAGTTACTAGAAGAGAAAATGGAGCCATCAAGGGAGGGTTCTGTAGTAGGCAGCTAATTAAGGTAGAACTTTATTTGTTACTGTGAGCATTACAGTATCAAAAAGCTATGTAAAAAGTTACTTTTAGTTTTAGAATGCCAGTTGTCAGCATGACAGCATCTGGTAAAATAAAATTGGGAATGACTGTCCCTGTCAGCCTGTGTAAGAAAAACACTATTACTAGAGAGCTCAGTTTTCATGTTTGTCAGTTTTTCGATATTTAGCTCTGTCCTGTTTTGTCCTTTGCACTTCTGTCTGATATACTTTTTAATACTATTGTTCTTTCTTATGTTTTCAAGTCTTGTTTGCTTTGTAAACCGTATGCACCCCCATAAGGAAAACTATTTGTAACATGTCAGGTATGCTTTTTCTGGAAGATTGTGAATGTTACCTTGACATGACCATTTTGAGAATGGGAAATTTAGGTATAACCATTTAATTAAAAATGAAGTAAGGTCCTCTATGTTCTGGATTTGTTCTTGAAGGAAGTGCTTTTACTTACTTGGGTCTGCATTCTTCTGTGATGTGTAAAATGAATGTCAAATTAGAAGCAGCAAGCTTTGTGTGTGTATATATACATGTGTATTATATACTTACACACATTCATAGAAGTTTTATGGCTGTTATAGTCATAGAACCAGGTACACCTTGTCAATACTCACCCTCAGACTTTACCTCCTTTCTCAAGGAGGTGGAGGCTCGTCAGTCTTGGAATAAATTTGTGAGCACCCAAACTGAAATGATTTATGGTCCTTTTCCAAAATTCATACTCATAAAAGTAATATGAAATTACCCTTAAATACTTCAGTAACCTTTATTTCAATATAAGTAAAGTAGATTGAATTGCCATTTTACAATACTACTATAGTGCTTTGTGTTGACTTGAGATGTGTTAGTTGTGCAATCTTCAGTGTAGAAAATGTACCTAAAAATTTTATTGCTAAACGCACCAAAGCAAACAGCTATGTTGTAACAGCTGATTGAAAATCACAGTTTCTGCCCAGCAGTTTTATCAGGGGTACAGACCCTGTATGCTACCATCTGTATACTTACTCTTTGGTTTCCATGCCTCATGATAATTCACATTAAGTTGTGGATGGAGAATTTGTATTTTATTAGAAGTTAGGATTTTCAAAGAATTCTGACATTCACACAGGTATCAACAGGTGCCTCTTTTGACAGTTGTTACACTAAAATCCAAGTTAACTTGTCAAATCCAGAAGGTGTCCTGTATTTTTCATAAAACATTTATACTTCTACAATAAAAGGTGTGTAGCATTTGTGTCACTAGAAACAACTCATTGTAAGTTCTCAAACATATTGGCCCATAAAAGATATCTTAACTAAATTATGTAACAATAGTCTCAGCCCTGCTGTTTGACCATTATTGAAGGAGAAATGAAACATTCATGACTGTTGGGTCTGTCATAGAGAATTTATAGTATTTAATATTGTTCTGTTAAATTTGCTTAAACAAGGTTGGTAGTGATGTGCACCAAAGACTGGAACAAAAAAAGACTTGTTTTTTTTTTTTATTTGGTGTCCCTGCCCACAGTTTGTGGCAGTTAATGTAAAACTTGCAGCGAATACTTCATTTTTAAAGAGCTTTTTAGATCAGCAATCTATTAAGTTAGTAGATTTATCTACATCTTGATTGAGTTTTCTGCCACCCTACTAAGCACAAAGTAAATTTGATGTCCAAGTCCTATACCTAGTTAACTCATACAGAAAAAAAACATTTTAATACACTGACAAGAATGAGAAATGTCTTATGACAACATAAACTGCATGCACATTAAATTCCAGCTTAATTACAGAAGACAGCCTTGCCAGTAAGCAAAATAAGCATTACTTCTGTATCCACTGTTCATTATCAGCTCTTTCATGATTGTTTATTAATCTTGTTCTGCTTCTGACAAGTACTGGATTATGCAGCTGTATGAGACTAAGGGAGTAAAGATTTTGATAAATACTTTGTCTGACTTAGCCATTTTTCCCATGTTTAAGAAAAAGTATTCTTTATCAAAATGTACAAGTGTAGTTTATAAATAGTACTTTTACATATGACAGATCTGGAAACCTATTGTATTCAATAGCTCTTTTTGTAAGTGCAATTCACAAACTGTCTGAATTTGTAATTTATTATTTTTATATTGTGCACCCTACTTTCTATCTTACTGTATTTTTCACACACAGTTTTTAAAGTATGTATTAGGAAAACTGCACTGAAAGTAAAGAATAAATGTTTTTAGTCAAATTCTGACAATATCTGGAGTATATTTTTTGTTCTGTATTAATTACTTGCTATAACAAAAATCTAATGTTGCTAACTCACAACATGACAGTTGGGTATACCTTTTTGTTTTGTTAGTCTTCCCCTGATATGTGTTGGCTACTGGATATCACTAAGAGCAAATCAGTTGGGGACCAGTAGCAGCTCAGTGCCATAGATGCAGAGTTTATATCTGAATTTGTCAAAATGAATGGCTAGCTGGGACAGAGAGAGAAATAAAGTGGTAGTAACCAGTTTTCATTTAATGGAGGAAACAGGTATGAGTTTACCCTGCCATATGCTGTTGTATTAGCAAGCAGCAACGCCATCTATTCAGAGTGCATGGGCAGGGGCTGTGAATGTATCTTCATGCACAGTCACACCAAATGTTTATTTACCATGTGTTAACTGGGTGAGTGAGCTGGTTCAGCTACCCTAAATCAGGAGCATAAACTTGAACAGACACGCCAATAATGTTACTCATAAGTAAACATTTTGCAACACAGGAAATATGCAATAGCATTTATTTGAGAGTACTTAATACATATATGGTTATGTACAAATTTACATAATTTTGAAATTGTTATGATTGATTTTGATATTTGTTTTCCTTCTAGAAGAGATTCCTGAAGTCCTTTGCAGTAAGGTTCAACAGGATTTGATAAAGTGCACTTGCATATCAGTTTTATCCATTTTCTTGCTGTTCAGATTTATAAATATTCTTTAAATAATTTTGCAGTGGTTTCCAATTTGTTGGAATTTTTTGGTAATTCATTCATTTTGTTAACTGGGGTAGTCTGGGGAAAAAAGCTTCAAGGAAACTGCACTGTGCAGTAATTCACAAATAACAGAAAAATCTTTCAATATCTACATCAAATCACATAGGTACACCAAAGTGGTACAGTGTCATAAATTGTTTGATTGCTGTGGTGGAGACAGAAGGGAGTATAAAAGAGAGATGAGCAGAAAGTAAAAACTATATCTTATAGTAAAAAAGGCAGAAAGGAATATTAAAGATGTTAAAACAAGGGAATTGAAGTGGAGGAAAGGGGGATCCCTATATGGAAGAGGTACAAAAGTGGGATGGAATAAAGTAGTTGGATGGCAAGGATGTATGGTGTGGGGGGAGTTAGATGGGAAGGAAGTAGTTATATAAAGGAGAGGAGCTACAGTAAAGCTAATTAAAGGTGTAGCAAAGATGTGTACAGTTGCATAACTGGATTGGAAGAGAAGTCAGATGATGTAGCTGTGGTAGAGTTTTTAGTTAAATCTAGAATGGAAGATGGTGTTAAAAGGGGATAATTATTGGGCATATAAAATATTGTGTATTAATGCAAATCAATAACAGGAAGTTTGAAAAGCCTGGGAAAACAAAATGGAAAAAATTTACAAGAGGACAATAGAAGGATGTTTGTATGGCTCCCAAGTATAAAACAAAGTCATCTAGAAGGTTTAGAATTTTGGCTTTTAAGTGTTTACATAGGTATTTCTATACCTCAAGCAGACTTCAAAGAAATTTTTTCCTATGGTGATCTCAACCATGGAAGAATTACTATGAAGTTTTGTGGACTTGATCAAAATTTGCTGCAACTACAACTAGATATGATGTTAATCTTCATTCATGATGGATAGGTTTCGGTTACATCTTCAGAACTGACTCGGCCGATATGCAAGCTCGTGCCAGCCAGAAACTCTCTTGATAAGGTTAACCTATAGTGCCCCTCACCTCATCTCCTCAGATCTCGTTTGCCGCATAGAGTTTCAAGACACGTCAGGCCAGCTATCAAGCTAAGGGTTCTGTTTTTTCCTAAATATTTTGAAATGTAGCCTTATTTTATTCTATAATCCTTTCTTTTCTTAGTCATTTACAGTTTCAGATAATTCCCTTTCTGTGTGAGTGAAATTTTCTTCCCTTTTCTACTTTATTGGTATTTCTTCGTACCATTGTTGGTATAGGCCCCTCCCTTCCTTTACCTTTTGGTATTCTAAATACCTTCATTGATATTTTCTTCTTCTCTTCCCTTTACCCTTTGGGTGTATTTCTATATACCGCTGTTGGTAAATTATAAAAAAAAAAACTTACTTTCTTCTGTGTGCGCACGCGTTTATCCCTAGTTGCATAACAGGATATTTTTTTGTTGTTCAATTGCTGTTTGTTCTTATCTGTATTCTTGATAATGGCTGGCAAGGGCACCACTGGATTTAAACAGTATGACAAGTGTGGCAGGAAAATGCCAATCTCCAATTTGCATCTCTCCTGCATTTATTGCCTAGGACTACCACATTTGAGGATTCAACCTTCGTGCGAGCTTTGTAAGGGCTTTAGTACCCGCACTTTAACTGAACACAAAAACAAATTAATCTTAAAGGCTGTCTTGAAAACCCCTTTCTCGGAGGCTTTATCTGAGGTGGAGGTTTCAACCCCTCCTAAAAAAGAAATGAAGAGGAGCCATTCAGTTCCATCATCTCCTCAGTTCCAGGATCCACAAACTACTAAGGCCAAGGTTCATACGGAACTGAGAACTAAACATACTAATATGACTCAGACACCTACCTCGGCACCGGAGCCTAAACCTCCATCCATGGTGCCATCCTTGATTACTGAACCAACAACCACTATTTCCATGGTACTGACAACTTCCACGGTACCACAGAACTTCTCAGTGCCAGCAATAAGTTCTCCCTTAGGACTGGTCACTCCACCCCATCATCACAACCTTCTGGTCTTCCAACCATGGTGCTGAAGGTTGAGGCACTAGCCAGGACCCGATATTCCCCATCCAACCAACCTGAATCTATATCAGGGATGTCAACCCATTCCACCAGGAGCCAATGTATTGAGACCTGTGGATCAGCTCCTAGCAGCCAGAGGCATCCCAACTCCATCCAGGACATACCTCCCACCCGGAGCCAAAGGTTTTTCTCCACAGACGCCAACCTATATTCCTCCTTCAACCTCCCTGAAGATCTTGGAACCCTCGATGCTGATGGCTATCCCGGTGCCAGCTTCTTCCATTCCACTGGTAGATCTTACCATGATTCCGGAACCTACCCTGTGGAACATGGCTTAGTCAGAGCTTACCCACCCTTGAGACCTGACTGGTCTGTCAGCACCCAGATCCCTAGTACCCTGATCCCTAGTACGGCACCGTCTATGGTACCAGTTGTTTTGGAAGCTGAGTCCTCTCGCGGCTCCTTCCCTGGAGGTGAGTTCGTCGGAGCGGGGTGTGACCCTAGTTCCAAGGTTGTCTTTCTCAGTTCCGGTCTCCCATCACTCTTCGCCAAGGTTATGGAGAGGGTACTCACCTCAGCAGGTTCACAGTTGGCACCAGATGTTATATATACATGTCCTCTGGTTCACAGCTGCCACAGTCCACTACTTTGGGACATCAGGCACAGGAGCAGCAAGATACCCTACCACAGGCTACCCTCTCTTTGGAGTCCACTTCAGATCTTCCCCCTGAATGGCCACTCCATAGGAGATCATCCAAGAAGAAGCACATTTATTCTCCTGAGGAATCTCTCACTGAAGATACAGATTACGAGGGAGGAAGGGACCCCTGAGGATTTCTCCTTTAGAGACCTACTGGAGATCTTGAAACAAAGGGGTGACTAAGTCCACCAACCCTTCCTCGGAGGAATCTGTATTCCTGCATGGTTTCCGTGCCCAACCCTCTACTTCCTGGGTGACCTCGCCTGCAGATGAGTTGGTCAAGCTCATCGTGCAGTGCACCTTGAAGGCCCCTGACACAGTTGAGCCAATCTCCCGGAGACCGAACAAAATACTCTCCCCTCTGGAGGATCACCACCATTGATCCAAAGGCTTGGCAGGAGATGCTACGGTGGTAGAGGCAGCCACAAGGAAATAACTCGCAGAGGAGTGTCCTGCTGTCCATCCTCCAAACAGGGAGTCTTGAACAATGGACAGACTAGGGAAGCGAGTTTATGCTTCAATGACCTTTGCCATATGGTCAATGAATTACTTGGCACATTTTACCCATCTCCAAAGGGACCTGATCACAGAACTCTCAGGAACCTTAGCAGGAGCAGTATCTGATGAGGTATTTGACAAAGTTGCCTCACAGCTTACTACCCTGGAATCCATATCTAACTCGTCCATACAGTTTTCACATACAACCAAAGGGGTGGCCAGAGCAGTGGGTGCAGGCATTGTCATGAGACGTCATGCCTGGATGCACTTCTGCAGCTTTGCGCGGACCCTTTCAAGTCTTCCTTGTCAACACTCCCATTGATCCTCTCTCTTTGGTTCAAAAGTTACACACTAGCCAGATGTGAGAAGGATGGCAAGACCTGATCTGTTGTGGGGATATGTTTTTCCACTGTCCAACAATCCTACACTAGGAATCGGAGAAGTGGAAAGATGTGGTTCAAGAAATCCCAAGGGCTTTTCCGTGATACGTGGTGAGTTTTGCCCCCCCAAGGCAGAGGGAGATCTGATCAGGAAGGTGCCCCTCCAAGGTAGAAGGGGGTCTGTGTAGCCAGGGGTCCAGGGATTCCTTTTCTGGACAGCCCTACCAGTGCTCCTGAAGAGTGGCCTGATTGTGTGCCTCTGGAAGCAGTCAGAGATGATTCTCTCTGCACTATGTGTAGCCTGGCAATCAATAACAGATTCCTGGGTGCAGATGATAGTTACCAGAGGTTATCACATTCCTTTCAATCTTTAACAAGACCACAAAGGTGAATCCCCAACATTCCACCCAGTCAGAGGGACACAGCAGCACAAGAAATTCAAACACTGCTCGAAAAAGAGTCATCCAAACAGTCCCAACAATCCAAATAGAATCCGGATTTTTTTGTGCCAAAAAAGACGGGACTGGAGGTCATTTTTAGACCTCTGCATCCTAAACAAATTCATCAAACAGACCAAATTCTGGATGGTCACGGTTCAGTCTATCCTTCCATTTCTGGAAAAAGATGATTGGATGTGCTCGATAGACCTCCAGGATGCGTATTATTATATAAAAATGGACAAACACTTCAGGAGATATCTCTGCTTCTGGCTGGGAGCCAGTCATTACCAATTCCGAGCGCTGCCCTTTGGGCTCTCCACAGCCCCCATAGTATTCACCAAATGTATGGCAGTAGTAACAGTTCACTTGAGGCTGCAATGATTTTGGGCGTTTCAGTATCTAGACGATTAGCTCCTTACAGCCCCCACCAAGCATCTACTGCTTCTCGCCTTGCATTACAGCCTACAGCTAGCACAGCTCTTGGGTATCTCAATAAACAAAGAGAAGTTGAAACTAGTACCTACTCAAAGCCTAGAATTCATAGGAACATTTGACATGAGGTCTTGCCTTGTCACTCTTCCTCTTCATAGGCTTCACAGACTAAGATCTCAACTCCGAGTGATACTTTCTCAGGACAAACTCCCAGCACGTTCAGTCCTTCAACTGCTAGGATCAATGGCAGCTATGATCACTGTAGTTTCCCTAGCAAGACTCCATATGAGATTACTACAATGGCTCCTATTGTCACAGTGGTCCCTATTAACATATCCTATGTCCCACCCAATCCGCTTAACGAACAGCTGCAAGCAGGATCTGAATTGGTGGATGAAGCCAGAAATGGAACTATGGAGTCATCCCTTCTCAACCTCTCAGCTCAAGGCCATAGTGACCATGGACACATCTCTGATGGGGTGGGGGGGCATTTTCAGGGAAAAGCAGCCCGATGTACTTGGTCCCCCTTAGAGGCCAATTTACATAGCAGTGTCCTAGAACTGAGGGCAGTGCTTCTGGTGTTGCAAGCATTTCAATCTTCCCTCCCGTTGGGGACAATTGCTATCCATTCGGACATGTTGGTCATCTGGTATATCAACAAACAGGGAAACCAGATCCTACCCATTGTGTCAAGAAGCCATGAGAGTATGCCAATGGGTGATAGCCTCCAACCGCTTTCTAGCAACAATGTACATTCCCTGGGACTCGCAACATAATTGGGGACAAACTCAACGGATGCATTCTCCTGCCTCATGAGTGGTCTCTGAATCCCAAAGTAGTGACTGAGATTTTCCATTGCTGCAGTCAGCTTTGCTGCGATCTATTCATGTCTCCCACAAACCACAAATGCAGTAGCTACTTTTCCCTAATCCCTCCTCGGAGGCAGTCCCCGAGGGACGGTCTAGTACACAATTGGCCCCCGGGACTGCTTTATGCCTTCTCTGTCTTTCCTCTGATTCCACAATTTCTAAAGAAAGCACTTCAGTTGAGAAGCAAAGTAATCCTCATTGCACCCTATTGGCCCCGACAAGTCTGGTTTCCCTTCCTTTGGCCTCACCTGGTTCACCACCCATGGACACTGGATCCAACTCCAGGACTATTGTCACACCCATAGGGGTTGATCCACCCAAACCTATTGAGACTCAAGCTGACAGCTTCGTACCTCCACTTCCTGTAATTGCCAGGCAAAATAACCTATCTTCCCCTGTACGAAAGATACTTCTGGCTTCTCATAAACCATCCACCAGGAAAATATGTTATAGTAAATGGAGCAGATTTGTATTTTGGTCTTGAGAAAATGGACTGGACCCCTTTCTAGCTCCTATTAATTCAGTGTTGGAGGATTTATCAACCTTACTCCACTCAGGAGCTTCAGCTTCTACGATCCAGGTCCATTTAGCAGCTATCTCAAGCTTCCAGAATGGTTTCCAAGATTCCTCTTTAATATCTCACTGCCTCTGTAAAATTTTCTTGAAAGGAGTCATGCATATAAAACTGCCCTTCAAAGAGTCCAGTGAACCTAGAAACTGACACAAACTTTGACTCGTCATCTCTTTGATCCTATTGCCACTTGCAATATAATATTCTTGGCTCGGAAGATTTTATTCTTGGTTGCCATTATCTCGTCGAGATGAATATCAGAATTACAGGCCTTGTCCGTAAAACATCCTTACATAGTCTGCCAGAAAGAGAGAGCATATCTCTTTGGACCAAGCCCTCCTTTCTACCCAAGGTTGTCTCGAAGTCGAATATTAATCAATCCATCGACCTGCCAGTCTTCTTCCCAAGCGTTTCTAATAAAGGAGAATATTGTTTGCATTTATCGGATGTACATAGACAATTACATTTCTATTTTTCAGGACCCAAGTTAGGAAAATCACTTTCCAAAGTCACTTTGGCGAAATGGCTGACAGACTGCATCTCCTTTGTCAACAAAATCAAATGTGATTAACAACTAAAATCAAGGCACATTCAACCAGATCAGTCACTACTTCGGTGGCTTTTCATTCCAGAGCTTCTATGGGTGACATTTGCACAGCAGCCACTTGAACTACCCATCATGCCTTTATCACTCATTACAAATTGGACATGGTTTTCTAAGGGGGAGAGTATCCTTTGGCTCAATGGTGCTCAGAAATATTCTTCTACAGGGCCTCCTGGGACACAGAGAAGCTAGGGACTCTGTCCCATCCGTCGTGAATGAATGAATGAAGATTAACAATATCAGATGAAGTTATGTTCTTACCATAACATTTCATCTATTGTGGTGTTCTTCATTCATTCATGACATCCCACCCTCCTACCCCCTCCCAAAGACTCCTGGAGGTTTCGACTTGGTCCTGGTTACATGATAAGGCATTTGCTCAGACAAAGCCTCTGCTTTCTTATCCTTACAGGCAAACTCAATCTGAGGAGATGAGGAGAGGGGCACTATGGGTAACCTTAGCTCAAGTATTTCTGGCTGACGTGAGCTTGTATATCAGCCAAGTCGGTTCCGAGGACGGAACCGAAACCCATCCATCATGAATGAATGAGGATCAACAACACAGATGGAATGTTATGGTAAGAACATAACTTCTTTTTATATTGCCCAGTGTAGCTGCCAATCTCAAGACTGTGCCTGATGTGAAGAAACCAAACTGGATGACCTGGACATGTTTTGTGCCTTATGGATACAATGCTGCAACTGAGAATTGAGACCAGGTAGACTGGGCAACATTTTTGTCATCCCAGTTGACAGGAGAGACATGGAAAATGTATACATACATGGTGGGAACTAATTGCATGAATTACGTTAATCTTAAGAAAAATGCTTTGGACAGGGCTGGTATAACCCCTGAAGTACAAATAAAAGCATGCACACACAACTTAGTGTATTTTAAACTTTGACCAGAACTTGTTAGCAACAGTAAATTGAAAATGCTAAAAAATCTTAACAGAAGACAGGTTTAAAATATTTCTCTAATACAGTGCTTATTAGTTAATGACACAGTGTTCAGAAATAGATAATCTAAAACCGTAGTAAGAAATGTACCCTTTTTTGTGAAACAAAAAAGCATAAACATCTTATTTAACGTAATATATTACATAGTGACATGAGTACACATTTGATTATAAAAGACAAAAAGCTTTTCATACATTAAACAAATATGATTTCTGTCATTTTTTTATTCAAAGTAGCATAAGTTGCTCACGTTTTGCTTTCCCTGAAATATCTATCTTCCTCGTCATCCTAAAAATTATTCTGCGTGTATTGTTCCCACAGACTTCATTTATTTCTCTGTAGTTTGTTCCTTCCCTTTTTCTAAAGATTCCACCTCCAATTGTTTTATCTTCACCATATTCAGCAAGTCTGTTACATTTGATTTTGTTTTTGATTATAATTTTCTAGTAATTGCTTTTTTGTCAGTTAACAGCTTAAGACTTTGTAGGGCCTTACTGTGTCTAGCAATTCAGTTTTTGTGTCCCAGCTCAGAAGAATTAACTTTCTTAGTGAAAGTAATTTGTCCTGATGATGTCATTTTCATTCATTCCTCAAATGTTTGGTTTGGATCCTCGTCCTCTACTTACCTCAGATCTCGTTTGCAGTTTTTGCTTTCTGATGTTGTTCACTGTTAGCTCTAGAGTTACAGCTTGTTTTTTTGTGAGTAATACTAAAACATACTTATTATAACCTACTTCTCTTTTTTCATTCAATCCTCTAGTGTATTTTTCTAATTACCATTGTTGGTATTTCTCCAATGTTCATCGTGTTACCCTGCTGCAGTCATCACACTTGGGTTATCTTGTCATCAGGTGGTTCCACAGTCTGCCAGAATTCCAAAGTCTTGGTCCGGCGTTGGTTGCTGTTGCTTCTTCCCTGACGTCAGTGTGCCAGGGGTATATATAATGCATCTGATGCCATTTTCTTCAGTCTTTCTTGCCGCGCAGTGCCCGAAGCAGAAGCAGTTCGCAAGTGCTGGTCGACCGACTCCTGAGATTTTCGAAGTATAATTTCAGATCCGAAGTCTTCAATAAAGCTAAGTACCCAGTTGGGGAAACTTTTCTTGCCTCAGACAGATGTCAGAAAAAGTTAACAATTGTATTTCTTGTGGGAAGCAAATACCTCATAAGGATTTTCATTCTTACTGTATACCTTGCCTAGGCCCAGACCACAACGTCACTTGTTGTCGCTTTTGTGCTAGGTTCAATAAGCGTACTATAAAAAGACGCTTTGATTTTGTATGACACTACTTCGGTAGAAAATTTAACTACACAGTGCCGTCGGAGCAACCGACTACCAGCGTGCACAAAAAACGCAAGGATAAGGACAGGCAGCCTCGACCCAAGCCAGGCTCCGAGGCCTCGGCTGGGCCGGTCTCCGGTTCACCGGCTTTCAGTGAGGCTCCTATGCAGGCCCTGGCTACCGCAGATTTGGAACCAGAGACTGCTTCTGAGCCTTTGGTGGAGAGTGCTAGGCTGACGCAGCCATTTTCTTTAGCCCCTACCGACACTGCAGAAAGATGTCGGTTTCTGAAGGCATCTTCAGACCGACGACACTCACCATAAAAACTTATACTAAGCTTAAGACTACAATTAAACCAAAAAAAACCTGCACTTCAGTCTCCAGTTCAAGGTCCCATGCCTAAGAAACAGATGCTTAAAATGGCGGAAGATTTGATCTCTTTAATCAGGGGTTCCCAACCCCCCCGACAAAAGGCCTAGACAAGAGGAAGATTATGCCTCCTCAGATCAAGTGTCTATTTCCTCAGGCTCCTCTGACGACCAAGATTACTCTTTTCCCCTTATGAAGATTCTGATGCTGAGGATTCCATTCCCTCAGCTTCTCCCCCTGAAGACTACTCCTTTGGGGAAACTTTACACACTATGAGGGAACATTTTCACTAGGAAGGTCAGGACTTCTCTGACTCAAAGGAAAGGCTCAGAGTTTCTTTTACTCCCCCAGCATAGACCTCTTGTCATCCCCCCAGTTTTAGACATTGTGGATGATGTTTACTTAGAATCTAGTTTGAATCCAGATTCTCTGCCTCCTGCTCCAGCCAAACCAGACAGATATTAGAGTGCCTGACTCCCACAAATTCCTTTATAAAATCCCTGTTGTTGATCCAGAGACTATCTCCCAGGGTCCCAAAGGGGCTAAGGCTTCTATGGCAAAAAATCCTGTACCCTCTGAAAGGGACTCCAGAGCACTAGACAGGTGGGGGAAAAAGGTTTACACCTCAGCCACTCTAGCTATGAGAGCACTAAATTGTCAATTTCACATGCTAAAATATCAGCAATTTCTAATGTCTCAGTTAAGACAAAAAATGAGCACACTCCCTCAACAGTCTGAATTGAAAGAAATGCAGGATCTGTTGCATGCAACTGAACAGGTGAGCAAACATACTTTACAATGTGGGTTTGATTCTTTAGAGGCTTCCTGCAGAGCAGCTGTCACTGGGTCTGTTATACATAGGCATGCTTGGTTAAAGGAACAAACTCTGCCTGATCATGTTAAAGCAAAGCTTCTGGATGCTCCCTTACAGCAGGATGTCCTATTTGGAGTTAAAACAGAAGAAGTCTTAAAGAAAATGGAGGATAAGGCAAAATCTATGCAGACAGTCAAAGATTTTCTACAGGTACAGCCCCCTCGCTTCAGCAGAAATTAGCCAACAAAAAATTGGTCCTTTCCAGCTACTGACAGACCACAGAGGGGTAAATACAGACGCCCAAGAGGCAGAGGGCAACCACAAGCCCAATACAAACCTCGACAATGGGGCACTGCAACACAGAAGGGAGGAGAAGACAGGCCCCAAACTACTAGAAGGCAAACTCAATGACTTACACCTTATATGGCCAAGCAACACTCTTGGCAGCTCCCTTGGGAGGAAAACTAGCACTTTTTTCAGACAACTGGCACATCGTCACACAGGACAAATGGGTCCTAGACATAATTTCACGAGGATACAGATTCCATTTCCACACCTTGCCAATGAAAAGATGAATGCCAGACCTGCCACAAAATCAATGGGCAGAGGCACAAAAACAAATTACAGCTCTCATGGACATGAGAGCCATTCATCTGGTACCTACACGGGAGCAAGGCCAAGGATTTTACTCGAGACTCTTTCTAGTCCCCAGAAAGGACAATGCCTGGAGATAAACTCTGGACCTTTCAATTCTAAACACCTTCTTACAAGTACCCAAATTCAAGATGCTAACACTACAGCAGCTTTGTCCCATGTTGAGCAAGAAAGCATGGCTAGTAACATTGGACTTCAAGGAGGCATACCTGCATGTCCCTATCAGACAAAGTTGCAGAAGATACCTCCATTTCATTGCAGGTTCAACCCATTACCAATTCTCTGCACTGCCCTTTGGCTTATCCACTGCGCCCAGGGTCTTCACAAAATGCCTGGCACCAGTAATTGCATACTGCAGACAAAGAGGAATTCAAATATACCCATACCTGGACGACTGCCTCATCCAAGCAGAAAGCAAGGACATCCTCTTACAACATCTGGCTTTTGTAAAACATCTTCTAAGTTGCCTGGGGTACACAGTAAACAAAAAGAAATCAAAACTAGTGCCCTCACAAAATATGACATTCCTGGGTGCCAGCTTGAATACAATGGCCCAGAAGGCTTATCTGACGCCAGACAAACAACTACAACTGACTTAATATTTCAAAACAATGGCAACAAAGACCCAACTCCCTGCAAGAAAAATTCTGCAGGCCTTGGGCTTTATGGCATCTTACATACTACTACCATTTGCAAAGCTGCATATGAGGAAGTTACAGTGGTACCTAAAAAGCGTATGGTCTCAACACAGCCACAGCTTGGACACAATGATATATCTCATTCCCTGCCTTCAACAAGAGTTTCTATGGTGGTCACAGGCATGTCACCTCAACAAGGGTCAGCCTTTCACCTTGCCCCCAGCCAGGCAAACTATGACAACAGATGCATCGGACTACGCCTGGGGGGCACACATGACAGGACAGTGCATTCAAGGCATATGGACTGCAGATCAAAGGAATCTGCACATCAATCAAAAAGAGATGCTAGCTGTACAGAATGCTCTGACAGCCTTCAAGAACCTATTACATCCAGGACAACTTACAATAAGGACGGACAACACCACAGTAATGTGGTACATAAACAAACAAGGGGGTACACACACCTACCCTCTATGCAGGCAAGCAATGACCTTGTGGAACACAGCACTGGCTTACCAAGTTCAGTTACAAGCTCAATTCCTGCCAGGAAAAAATAACATATTGGCAGACGACCTCAGCAGAAACATCATGGATCCCCACGAGTGGAAACTGGATCCACAAGTATTTGCAATGATAACTCAAAAATGGGGGCCTCCCAGACACAGACCTGTTTGCCAGCCCCCAAAACTATCAGCTAACAAAATTTTGTACAAGGACACTTCACCATCAAGCTTGGAAAGTGGACGCACTCTCATTCAGCTGGAAAAACCAGACAGTATATGCCTTCCCTCCATTGCCTCTTCTCACAAAGGTGCTTTTGAAAGTCAGAAAGGAGAGACCACGACTGATACTCATAGCCCCAGACTGGCCACGGTAGCACTGGTACCCACTATTAAGGAATATGGCTCAGGGCCCACCTTGGATTTTACCACAAATTGCCCATTTGCTCACACAGCAAAACAATCAGATTCTACACAGCCAGCTCAAAACCTTAAATTTGGCTGCATGTCAAATCACCTAAGCATCCAGTGAGCTCCTCTTCCTCAAGCAGTTATGGACGTTATTCTGGAAGCTAGGAGGCTCAGCACCAGGAAGGCCTACTCGGACAAATGGAAAAGGTTTTGTGCATGGAACCAAGCTAAAGGCCAAAATACCCTTCAGCCTCACATGCCTCAGATTCTACAGTATTTAACTGAGATGTTGCACAAAGGACTTTCTTTTTCTTCCATTAAAATCCACGCATCAGCTATTTCAGCCCACTACAATCCACCCTTATTTTCACATCCACTTCTAAGGCAGTTCCTCAGAGGGGCAAAAAACATTAGGCCCCCAGGAGAGCACCTACTTTAACATGGGACCTCAATTTTGTTCTGGAAAAACTTAAGCTACCTCCCTTTGAACCAGCTTTCTCTGCTGATCTAAAGTTTATATCATGGAAGACTGCCCTGCTGCTATCAATAACTTCAGCCAGAAGAGTCTCAGAGCTGCAGGCACTAATGGCAGTGGAACCTTTCCTCATTTTCCATCAAGACAGAGATGTCCTTCAAGAATGCAACTGCAGTCATAACATGTGGGTTGTCCTGCCTCAGGCAGCCCTCGGTCGGCCGGATTCCAAAGTCTGGGTCCGACGTCGGCTGATGTCGCATTTCTCTCCGACGTCAGAGTGGCTGAAGTATATAAGCATCAGCCGACGCCATTTTCCCCAGTCTTTCTTGCCGCGCGGTGCCCGAAGCAGAAGCAGTTCGCAAGTGCCGGTCGGTCAGCTCCTGTATTCTACGATACGAAGTCATCAAAAGCTAAGTACCCGTTGGGGACCTTTTCTTGCCTCAGCCGATGTCAGAAATTACTGAAAAAGTTAACAATTGTCTTTTTTGTGGTAAACAAATACCTCATAAGGATTTCCACTCTTACTGCCTCCCTTGCCTGGGCCCAGACCACGACGTCTCGGCCTGTGTAGCCTGTGCTCGCTTCAACAAGCGCACTCTCAGGCGCCGGGCGGAGTTCGCTGAAGACTTTTTTGGTGTTAAATTTGCTTATACCATGCCGTCGGATCTTCCGACATCGCAAACTCCCAAAAAGCGAAAAGACCGGGACCGACATCCTCGGCCCGCATCTACTACCGACTCCATGCCAAAACCTAGCGCGAGTGCTCCGGTTCCCTCTGAGACGGTCTCTCCACCGCTCGAAGACACCGCATTACCGACGACTCCGATTCCAGACATTACTCCAACGCCAGTTATAGATTTTCCTCCGGATACCGAAACCGAGGGAAATGCCCGAGACCATTGCTGTAGACAAGGTCACTCCTGCACGTGGAGCTGCCAGGCCTCCTATGGCCATGTCTATTAAGGCCTACACTAAGGCTAAGGCAGCCAGCAAAACAAAGCATATTACTCCTAGAGCCTTACCTCAGCCGACTCCAGAGACACAAATTATGTCCATGGCTGCTGATTTAATTTCCATGATTAGAGTTTCGCAGACCCATCCTGAGAGAGCATCCCAGCCTCCTCCTGATAAAAGGCCCCGGGTTGAACCCTCTGACCCTACTCCATCAGATGAAGACTCTGAGGGCTCTGTCCACTCTGATAGCCAGGAAGAGCTCTTCCAGACCTATGAGGACTCAGATGCAGAAGATTCCATACCTTCGGCCTCCCCTCCTGAGGATATTTCCTTTGGGGAAGTTCTGCACACCATGAGGGAACATTTCAAGTGGCAGGGCCAGGAATATTCTGATTCCAGGAAGCCTGACTTTCCTTAAGAAGCCTCAGCACAGGCCCTTAGCTATTCCTCCTGTACTTGATGTTCTGGATGATTTGTATTCTGATTCTAGTGCTACCCTGATACTCTCCCTCCTGCACCAGCCAAGCCAGACGGGTATTACAGGGTCCCAGAAACTCATTCCCATTTATTCAGGGCCCATACTGTTGATTTGGAAACTATTTCACAGGGGCCTAAAGGAGTTTCAGCCTCCACCTCAAAAATCCTTTGCCCTCCAACAGGGAAGCAAGGTCATTAGAGATGGGGTAAAAGGTTTACACTTCCACTACCTTATCTATGAGAGCTTTACATTGCCTTTTCATATGTTCCAATATCAGGATTATCTCTTAGAAGATTTACAAAAACACTAGCTTCTCCTGATCCTTTAGACAGGAAGACTTTGCAGGAAGCTGTACATAACACTCAGCAAGTAAGCAATCACTTCCTGCAGTGTGGATATGATGCACTGGAAGCTTCATGTAGGGCAGCTATGACAGGGGCAGTGATGCGAACATGCTTGGTTAAAAGATCAACCTCTACCAGATCATGTAAAAGCAAAACTTCTGGATGCACCTTTGGAAAAGAACAAGCTTTTGGTGCAAATGCTAAGGATGTGCTAAAGACCATCGAAGAAAAAGCAAAATCGGTTCAAACTGTAAAGGATTTCCTCCAGGTTCAACCCCCCAGATTCAGTAGGAATTGGCCTTCAAAAAACTGGTCCTTTCCTAATCCAGAAAAGTTTCAAAGGGTAAGAACAGGCGTGGCGAGGAAGAGGCCAATACAGAGGCCCTTACAGGGGACATCAATGGCAGCCAGGAAACCAAAGAGGTGGGGTTTCTCCTGCCCAACAACCACCATCACAATGAGTTTCCTCTACTATCACCTACCAGGGAACAACTAGAAGCTCCTTGGAAATTATCTCTGTTTGCAGAAAACTGGCACAGACTGACAAAGGACAAATGGATTTTGGACATTATAGACCGAGGGTACAGGTTTCATTTCCATACCTTACCAAGAAAACAAGGCATGCCAAATCTACCACAACATCAAAGGGCAGAGGCTGTCAAGCAAATCTCTCTGCTAACTCAAATGAAAGCAATAGAAAGAGTTCCACAACAAGAACAAGAACAGGGGTTTTACTCAAGACTGTTCCTTGTTCCAAGAAAAGAAACTCAATGGAGACCAATACTGGACTTGTCCGCATTAAACACCTTTCTCATAGTACCAAAGTTCAAAATACTGACTCTACAGCAACTCCTTCCCATGCTGGGCAAGGAGTCATGGCTGATTACTCTGGACCTCAAGGAGGCATACCTGCATGTCCCTATCAGACACAGTTGCAGAAGATACCTCAGATTTCTTGCAGGGCCAGAGCATTATCAATTCTCAGCATTGCCATTTGGCTTATCTACTGTGCCCAGAGTGTTTACAAAATGCCTGGCTTCAGTAATTGCTCATTACAGGCTCCAGGGTATACAAATTTACCCGTACCTGGACGACTGCCTCATACAAGCAGACGACAAATTGATGTTGACAAAAAATCTGGAATATGTCATACGATTACTTCAAGCTCTGGGATACACAGTCAACTTCCAAAAGTCAAGACTGCAGCCATCCCAGCAAATAATCTTCTTAGGAGCCAAACTAGACACAGCCTCTCAAATGGCTTACCTGACAGAAGACAAGCAAGAGAAGTTAACTCAATACTTCAAAGGTTTAGCAAAACTCACCCAGATGACTGCAAGGAGATTCCTACAGGCCCTGGGTTACATGGCATCCTGCATTCTACTGGTTCCATTAGCAAAACTACACATGAGAAAGCTTCAATGGTATCTAAAAAGCGTTTGGTCTCAGCACAGCAACAACTTGGAGACAATCATACCACTCATTCCATGCTTACAAAAGGAATTCCAATGGTGGGCTTCGGTGAGCCAGGAAAACACAGGTTTGTCATTCAAAAAACCACAGACAACACAGACCATGACTACAGACGCCTCAGACCTCGGATGGGGGGCGCACATGGAAGGCAGGTGTATACAAGGACAATGGTCTCCAAAGGAAACACATCTGCATATAAATCAAAAGGAAATGCTGGCAGTAATGCATGCTATCCAGGCTTTTCAAAACCAACTCCAGCAAGGTCACTTAATGATACGGACAGACAACACCACTGTGATGTGGTACATAAACAAGCAGGGGGGCACTCACTCTTACCCCCTTTGCAGACTGACAATGCAGCTTTGGGAGAAATCACTGAGTCTAAACATCCAGTTGCAATCACAGTTTGTTCCAGGAAAAGACAATGTGTTGGCGGACAGCCTAAGCAGGAATTTCACAGATCCACACGAGTGGAGGTTGCATCCAAAGGTTTTCCGACAACTCACTTCGACATGGGGCAAGCCAGAAGTGGACCTATTTGCCTCTCACCTCAATCATCTGCTACCAAAATTTTGCACAAGGACATACCATCCAAAGGCTTGGAAAATAGATGCTCTTTCATTCAACTGGAACTCCCTAGCAATCTATGCATTCCCACCTCTGCCACTGATGACCTCAGTATTACTAAAGATCAAAGCAGAGAAGCCCAAGGGAATCATAATAGCTCCAGATTGGCCAAGACAACACTGGTACCCACTACTCATATGTCACACCAGGAGGTGGGCCCTCCCTCAGTGGCCTCTACTTTTGACTCAGCACAATTTCGAAACACTGCATCCAAACCTTCAGACTCTGCAGCTAACAGCCTGGGAGATCCCATAAATAAATTCAACTTACCTCTCTCCAAGGAAGTTCAGCGGATACTAACAGAGGCTCAAGACCGTCCACCAGAAAGGTCTACTTAGCAAAGTGGAAAAGATTCAGCAATTGGAATACCAGCAAGGGCATGCTGCATCATTACTGAACATCCCACTTATCTTGGAATATTTGGCAGATATGTTACAGAGTGGCCTCTCATATTCTTCAATAAAAATACATGCATCTGCTATTTCAGCTAGATACAACACTGATCCTCTTGTTTTTTCTCACCCCTTACTAAGACAATTCCTCAGGGGAATCAAGAACATTAAGCCACCAAGAAAGGCCCCAGTGCCAGCCTGGGACCTCAATTTTGTCTTGGAAAAACTGACTCTACCTCCTTTTGAGCCAGCAGCTTCAGTTGACTTGCAATTTCTCTCATGGAAAACAGCCTTCCTGTTGGCAATTACCTCAGCAAGAAGGGTTTCGGAACTACAGGCCCTAATGGCAATACCACCCTTTATTATTTTCCACAGAGACAGGGTTTCATTAAGGACCAACCCTACCTTTATGCCAAAGGTGGTATCTAGGGTTTCTCTAAATCAAGCCATTCATCTGCCTGCCTTCTTCCCCAATCCTGGGAATAAGGGGGAAAGGCTTTTACATACCTTGGACATTCATAGACAACTTCGATACTACCTGGACAGAACCAAGGCCAGTAGGAAGTCTGAACAGCTTTTGTAGCTTACGCCCTGCAGTCCAAGGAAAAGCAATTTCAAAACAGACTATTTCTAAATGGATTGGACATTGCATCAGATTCTGTTATTCCTTTCATGGAAAGACTGTTACAGCCTATGTCAGACCACATTCCACCAGAGCTACAGCCACCTCTACAGCATTTTTAAGAGGTGCGCCTACAAAGGACATTCTAGAAGCTGCTACATGGAGCTCCGTGCATACATTCTCAAAACACTACAATCTCCCCCTATATTCCAGATCCAGAGCAGGCTTTGCTTCGGCAGTCCTGCAGGGTTTGATTGCCACACCATCTCTTTCCTAGAGCATACCTCCTCCCCCAGCTAAGCTATGGTATTCTACCCACATGATGTCCTTCAAGGATGCATCTGCAGTCCTTACAAATGGGTTGTCCTGTCGTCAGGCAGCCCTTCGGTCGGCCGGATTCCAAAGTCTGGGTCTGGCTTCGGCTGGTGTTGCACTTCACCCGACGTCATTGCTGCAGTTACTCTGGTATAAAGGCATCAGCCGATGCCATTTTCCTCAGTCTTTCTTGCCGCGTGGCACCCGAAGCAGAAGCTGTTCGCAAGTGCCAGTCGGTCAGAACCAGAGATTACTACTACCGAATACTTCTACTACTACCGAAGACTTCTAAAAAGCTAAGTACCCCGTTGGGGACTCTTTCTTGCCTCAGCCGATGTCAGAAAAAGTGAATAACTGTTTAACTTGTGGGAAACAAATACCTCATAAAGATTTCCACTCTTACTGCTTACCTTGTTTAGGCCCAGACCACGACGTAGCAGCTTGTCTAGCCTGTGCTTCTTTTAACCGACGGACGCTTAGGCCGGTCGGAATTGCTGAGCAGTTTTTCGGCTCTGATTTTGCTTATATTATGCCGTCGGATCCTCCGACTTCACAAATATCCAAAAACGCAGGAAAGGACCGACACTCGTGGTCCGCGGTTTCGCGAAACCGCGGTTAAGACAACCACGAGTGTCTCGGTTTCGCTGAAACTGAGCAAGCGGTTCTTCCTTCAGCCGAAGCTTACCTTCTACCGAGGCCTCTTCCAACCTGGTGGAATCGGCTTCTGAAATCCAACCTGCAGTTGTGGTTTCTCAGGAATTATCTGACACTATTCCCTTGGATATTTCAACCCCTGCACGTGGAGCTGCTAGGCCTCCTGCAGCCATGTCCATTAAGGCCTTTGCCAGGGCTAAAGCAGCTAAAGCTACTAAATCTGTGCCTGTTAAGACCCCTCTCACAGGCCTAGCTCCAGTTCCCAAATGCTTAGTTTAGCAGAGGATCTCATTTCTTTAATCCGGGATCCCAACCTCTCCCAGACAGGGCCTCTCACCCACCTCCAGAGAAGAGGCCTAGAGCAGAGCCCCCTGAGCCAGTTTCCACAGATGATTCCTCTGATGATTCAGATAATACAGACCCTCCAGAGGCTCCTTTTTCCCCTTATGAAGACTCTGATGCTGAAGAGTCCATCCCTTCTGCCTCTCCACCTGAGGAATTTTCCTTTGGGGAAACATTGCATGCTATGAGGGAACAATTTCAGTGGCAGGGCCAAGATTTTTCAGACTCCAGAAAAGGCTTAGAACCTTTTGCATTTACCACAACATAGGCCTTTAGCTATACCTCCAGTTCTGTCTGTTGTAGATGATGCATTTAATGATGCTTGTACTGCTCCTGATTCATTACCTCCGTCCCCTGCTAAGCCCGATAGGTTCTACAGGGTCCCGGGCACACATCACCATTTATACAAGGCTCCTTTTGCAGATCCCGAGACTATCTCCCAGGGGCCTAAGGCTGTAGCATCTACCTCTGCCAAAATCCCTCCCTCTGAAAGGGAATCCAGGTCCTTAGAGATGGGGTAAAAAGTTTACACTTCTGCTACTCTGTCAGCTAGGGCCTTGAACTGTCAATTTCATATGATCCAGTATCAAGAATTTATGCTAGACCAGTTAACCAAAAAACTGTCCTCTGATGAACCTTTAGACAAGAAATATGTTCAGGAAATGGTACATAACATTCAGCAAGTTAGTAACCATTCTTTAAAATGCGGCTATGATGCACTGGAAGCTTCCTTTAGATCAGCCATGACTGGCACAGTTATCAGAAGGCATGCATGGTTAAAAGAGCAGGCCTTACTCTTGTCAAATCAAAACTATTAGATGCTCCCATGGACAAGATCAATTTGTTTGGCTCTCCTGCACAACAGGTGCTGAAGAAGATGGAAGAGAAGGCAAAATCTGTCCAAACAGTGAAAGATTTCTTACAGGTCCAACCTCCAAGGTTTAGCAGGAATTGGCCCTCCAAGAATTGGTCCTTTCCAGACTCCTCCAAAGCACAGAGAGGCAGGAATAGGCGTTCAAGAGGCAGAAGCCAATCCAGAGGTGCCTACAGGGGACGCCAGTGGCAGGGTAACAACCAGCGAGGCACAGACACGGCCACCACCACTACTACAGGACAATCACAGTGACTTGGCTCTGGCACCGCCTACCAGGGAACAACTAGAAGCACCCTTAGGCAGGAAGCTAGCTTTATTTACAAAGAACTGGCATTACATCACAAGAGACAAGTGGATTTTGCAGACAATAGACCAAGGTTACAGGTTTCATTTCCATACTCTACCAGGAAAGAGAGGAATGCCAAACCTACCTCCAAATCAAAAGGCAGAAGCTCTACAACAAGTAAATCAATTATTAAAGATGAGAGCTGTGGAAAAGGTACCACATATGGAGCAAGGAAAGGGCTTTTACTCCAGACCCTTCCTAGTACCAAGGAAAGAAGGCAAATGGAGACCTATTCTCGATCTGTCCGCTTTAAACACATTCCTCATTGTTCCAAAATTCAAAATGCTGACCCTACAGCAGCTTCTTCCCATGCTGGGCAAGGAGTCTTGGCTGGTAACTCTAGATCTCAAGGAGGCATACCTGCACGTCCCCATACGACCAAATTGCAGAAGATACCTCAGATTTCTTGCAGGATCAGAGCATTATCAATTCTCAGCATTGCCCTTTGGCTTATCTACTGCGCCCAGAGTGTTCACGAAATGCCTGGCATCAGTAATCGCTCATTGCAGGCTTCAGGGGATCCAAATCTACCCTTACCTGGACGACTGCCTAATACAAGCGGACAACAAAACCAAGCTAGCAGAAGACTTGAAAAGAGTCATTTACCTTCTACAAGCCCTGGGATACACAGTCAATATAAAAAAGTCAAGGCTGATACCATCCCAAAAGATAACCTTTTGGGTGCGGAGCTGGACACATCCAAACAAATGGCATTCCTAACAGTAGAAAAACAGGAGCAACTCCTCTCTACTTCTTGGCATTAACAAAACAAAACCATTTAACAGCAAGAAAAGTCCTACAAGCATTGGGCTTCATGGCATCCTGCATAATATTGGTCCCACATGCCAGACTGCATATGAGAAAACTACAGTGGTACCTAAGGAATTTATGGTCTCAGCACAAGCACAGCCTAGAAACTCAAATTCCAATAATTCCATGCCTGAAGCAAGAATTCCAATGGTGGGCTCAGGCCTGTCAATCAAATGAAGGATTGCCCTTCCACAGCACTCAACCAAGCCAAACCATCACAACGGACGCCTCAGACCTCGGTTGGGGCCCACATGATGAACAAATGCATACAGGGTTTATGGACTCAAGAGCAGCTGCACCTACACATAAACCTAAAGGAAATGCTGGCAGTAAAACTGGCAATTCAGACTTTCAAACCATTTCTTCGACAAGGCCAATTGATGATAAGGACAGACAACACCACAGTTATGTGGTACATCAACAAGCAGGGAGGCACACATTCCCTCTATGCGGATGGCCCTGGACCTCTGGAATGTGACCCTGAGTTACAACATTCAGTTACAAGCAATCTTTGTACCAGGAAAAGAAAACACTCTAGCAGACATATTAAGCAGGACTACCACGGATGCCCACGAATGGATGCTGCATCCGGACATCTTCAAAACCATTACAAGAAAATGGGGTCTCCCAGAAATAGACTTATTTGCATCCCCACTCAATCACCAATTAAAGAAATTCTGCACCAGGACGTACCACCCACTGGCATGGAAGGTGGACTCCCTATCCTTCAGTTGGAAAAATCTGTCAGCATATGCATTCCCACCTCTTCCTTTGATGCACAAGGTGCTATTGAAGATCAAAGAGGACCATCCAAGGATCATTCTGATAGCTCCAGATTGGCCAAGGCAACATTGGTACCCATTACTGAGGAGCATGTCTCGGGAACAGATATGGCCTTACCCTAGTTCCCTTGCTGTTAACTCAGAACAATTACAACACCCTGCATCCAAACCTGAAAACTCTGCAGCTGACTGCCTGGAACATTGCATAAGACAAATTAACCCAAATTTATCCCAAAGGGTTAAGGACATTATCTTAGAAGCTCGCAGACCTTCAACAAGGAAAACCTATTCAGCAAAATGGAAAAGATATCTCATTTGGAGTACTGCTAAAGGGGAAGATGTGTCACTGGTAAACATAGCCAACATCCTGGAATACTTGGCAGAGCTATTCTACAAAGGCCTGTCCTACTCTTCCATTAAGATTCATGCCTCAGCTATTTCAGCAGAATACGACTTGGATCCTCCAGTTTTCTCACATCCTCTGCTCAGGCAGTTTCTGAGAGGAATTAAAAATGTAAAACCTCCTAGGAAGCCACCATTACCTTCATGGGACTTGAACTTTGTGCTAGAAAAATTGACACTACCTCCTTTCGAACCAGCAGCAACAGCAGAATTGCAATACTTATCATTGGAAAACTGCTTTCCTGCTGGCAATCACTTCAGCAAGAAGGGTTTCTGAGCTACAGGCATTAATGGCAGTACAACCCTTTCTGATCTTCCATCAAGATAGTGTCCATGAGAACAAATCCTACTTTTATGCCTAAGGTGGTCTCCAGAGTATCTTTAAATCAGGCTATCCACCTACCCACATTCTTCCCCAATCCACAGAACAGGGGAGAAAGACTGTTGCATACCTTGGATGTACACAGACAATTACGCTACTACCTGGACAGGACCAAGAGCAATAGAAAAACTGACCAGCTACTGGTAGCATATGCAGCAGGAATGGAAGGGAAAGCAATTACAAAACAGACAATATCTAAGTGGATAGGAAATTGCATTAGATTTTGTTACTCCTACCATGGAAAGAAAACTCCAGAAAACATCAGGCCTCACTCTACAAGAGCTACAGCCACTACCACAGCTTTTCTATGAGGTGGCTACCAAAGACATTTTAGAGGCTGCTACTTGGAGCTCCGTGCATACATTTGCCAAGCATTATAATTTACCTTTATACTCTAGATCCCGAGCAGGTTTTGCCACTGCTGTTTTGCAAGGGATCTTAACTACACCATAATTCTATCTTTCCTCCTCCCCAGTTTGGCTATGGTATTCTACCCATTTGTAAGGACTGCAGATGCATCCTTGAAGGACATAGTACAGTTTTGTACCTACCATAAATGTAGATGTCCGATAGGAATGCATCTGCAGTCAACCACCCTCCTTCCCTCTGTGGTACTCCTAGGGTATTTGCCCTTCTTATAGCTAGCTGGGGGAATCTATTATGGTGTATTTGTTTGTATATATGTACATACATGCTTATTTTTTGTTTGCTCTCTAATATTTTGAACCATTGGCATTTATCAAAATTTAGCCTTCCTAGAGGGCACCTGGCATCTGGGGCAAGAAACACTGAGGAAAATGGCGTCGGCTGATGCCTTTATACCCAAGTAACTGCAGCAATGACGTCGGGTGAAGTGCGACACCAGCCGAAGCCAGATCCAGACTTTGGAATCCGAAGGGCTGCCTGACGACAGGACAACCCATTTGTAAGGACTGCAGATGCATTCCTATCGGACATCTACATTTATGGTAGGTACAAAACTGTACTTTATGACTGCAGTTGCATTCTTGAAGGACATAGTACAGTTTTGTACCTACCATAAATGTAGATGTCTAACTGCAGTCGGGTTTTCCCTCCCTCCATACCCCTCTATGCTTAGGGTCCACTCCTATCCCCCCTCACTCTTAGCTGGGGATATCTGTTATGGTGTATTTGTTTTATTGCTCATATATTTGTCTCGAATCCTGTTTTTGTCTTCCAATTTGATTACAGCCTTCCTTGGAGGGCACCTGGCATCTGGGGCAAGAAACACTGAAGAAAATGGCGTCGGCTGATGCTTATATACTCCAGCGCTCTGGCGTCGGAGAAATGCGACATCAGCCGACGTCGGACCCAGACTTTGGAATCCGGCCGACCGAGGGCTGCCTGAGGCAGGACAACCCACATGTTATGACTGCAGTTGCATGTCTCTCGGACATCTACATTTATGGTAGGTACAAAACTGTACTTTTCTCTATGAACTAATCCTTCCTTCATGCCTAAGGTAGTATCCAGTGTGGCTTTAAATCAAATCATCTACTTACCCACCTTCTTCCCAAATCCACAGAACAAAGGAGAAAGACTCCCTCCTGCATTCCTTGGACATTCACAGGCAACTTCGTTACTACTTGGATAAAACTAAGGTTTTCAGAAAATCTGACCAGCTCTTTGTATCCTATGCTACAGCTTTGCAAGGGAAGCCTATAGCAAAACAAACCATTTCCAAATGGATAGGACATTGCATTCGTTTTTGCTATACCCATCATGGAAAACCAGTTCCTGCTACCATAAGGCCCCACTCTACCAGGGCAACAGCTACATCTACAGCCTTCCTCAGGGGGGTCCCAACCAAGGAGATTTTGGAAGCTGCAACTTGGAGTTCAGTACACACCTTCACCAAACACTACCACTTACCACTTTACTCTAAGACTAGAGCTGGCTTCGCCACTGCAGTTCTGCAGGGCCTTCTAGCCTCCTCTAACCCTCTTTGACTCCTCCTCCCATCCTTAGCTTTGGGATTCTATCCAAGTGTGATGACTGCAGCAGGGTAACACGATGAACATAGTACAGTTTTGTACCTACCATAAATGTAGATGTTCGAGTGTACACCCTGCTGCAGTCCAGGTTACCCTCCCTCCATCCCCTCTGATCTAACTAGCTAAATCTTTACAATACCTTCCTGATGTATTTGCTTATAGCTGGAGGGATGTTGTGTTTGTGCTAAATTTCTTACATTGGTACTAATTACTGACAACCTTTTTGAGGGCACTTGACATCTGGGGCAAGAAAAACTGAAGAAAATGGTGTCAGGTGCATTATATATACCCCTGGCGCACTGACGTCAGGGAAGAAGTGACAGCAACCGACGCCGGACAAAGACTTTGGAATTCTGGCCGACTGCGGGACTGCCTGATGACAAGATAACCCAAGTGTGATGACTGCAGCAGGGTGTACACTCGAACATCTACATTTATGGTAGGTAGAAAACTGTACTTTTCTCTCCCCCTTCCTCTACCTTTGAGATAGATACTTTACCATTGCTAATGATACTTCCTTTTCATAACTACTTTTAAAGTTAGGTGAAAAAACTCTCTTTTTCTTTATCTTGTCTGCTGCTATTTACATAGCAATGTCTGAAAAAACTTTTCTTTTTTTAAATGTAAGGCCTGTGGCCATGAGAACCCTTTGTTGGATGCACGCAGGTTGTGCTTAGGCCCGGCTCATTTAAACTCTGCCTGCAATACATGTAAGGCCCATTACTGACTGAAAAATTAATCTTGAGGATTAATGCCCTTTACATTCTCTGATACAGCATACAAGGCTCAAACTCCCAAGAAAGGTGATAAAAAGGAGGCCAAAAAGCATCCATTGGAGCCTTCAGGTTCTTCTGCTCCAAGCTCAGAACCGCTTCTGAAAAAAATCTAAATAATCAGATCCTTTTCAAATGGATCTGAAGACCAAACTATCTGATCCAATTTCTTAAGATCCAAAATCTACGACTTCGAATCTGACCCCCTTGGATTTGAAAAAAACACAAGTAGAAGTCTCCTTGGATCTGGTCTCCTCCGACTCTGGATTTGATATCCTCCCACCTCCTTTCCTGGAAAGACACCACCACTCCAGGACTTCATGCATAGCTTCCTCTTCTCGATCCTGTAGAAGTCTGACCAAAGCAAATGTGGATAGGATGATGAAATTTCATTCAACACAAATTCAAATGGGAGTTCTCCTGACTCCTGTCCCATCGGGTCAGAAACCTTCATTAGTACTACCCCACCTGTTATGTTTTCTCCGATCCTACCTTTGGTTTTAGAGCAGCTGGATCCATCTGTATCTGATCTGAAGATCCTTGTAGCTTCCATGCTGATACTGTCTCTGAATGGACTGGTTCTAAGCACGTTGGACCCATATGACTCACAGCCATAGTGTCTACACTGGATCTGAAGTGTTGAAGTTGACTTTGAGATTGTGTGAGCCATCTCTGCCCCTTAGAGCTTCAGCTTTGATCCCTGTTTTGTGCGGTTTGCCTGTGGGTCAGAAGTAGCTGACTGTTTGGAAGCATGTCTTCTCGAAGCCATTAGTTTCCTTATTTCCTGAAGCATTTTGCTTTCAGGGTAGTGGAGAGTATTTTTTCTGCTCCAAGAGAGAAGATGCATCATCCTTACTCTGCTCCCACTTCCCAGACCCAGTTGTCTTCGCATCTTGAGCCTCAGATTCACACCCCACAGAGATAGCCAGCTCAAAGTCTCCAGGATACCCCTCAGGGTATATTGATATTTTCTGTTACTACTACAAAAAAATCCCCCAAAGAAGTCTTTAGGAAGAGAAAGTACAAAAGGAGGCACTTAGACTCTACTTGAGTCTGTCACAGAGGATACTAATTTCGATGAGGGGGAAGGGTCCCCAAGATCACATTACATCTCATTTGGAGACATATTAGAGATCCTCAAGCAAAGGGATGGCCGGTCAACCAACCATCCTTCCCAAGAGGAATCAGTGTTCCTGGAAGCCTTTGGGGTGACCCATGTACCTCCTGGGTGATTCCGCTGACTGATGAGCTCATTGATTTGATGTCTGAATAGGCATGGAAGGAACCTAATTCCATTGAGCCAATCCACAAGAGACCAGCCAGGATACTGGAACCACACAAGGACAAGGCATTTTGGAGCAAGGGAGTACCAGCTGATAAAAGTGCCTCACAGTTACCTCTAACAGAATGTCTTTTCTCCATTCCCAAGTTGGTGTAGTTCTCAAAATATTTTCTACTTTGTACATGTAATAATATGTATGTGTGTTACTGTTCTCCTTAAGTACCTGCATTCAGTATCCTACTCCCTCCTTATTTTGTGAACTCCTCCATTTCATCATCATTCCTTTCCATTTTGATTTTTAATGTTCTGCTTGTCCTATGTATATGAGCCTTAACTGCATAGCTTTAAAGTATCCATTCAAATCAGGCAATCCTAAAGCACCTTGTTTTATTTGAAGGATCAAACCACACAGGCAAGGCTGCAGAGATTCAGACAAACTAGCTCCAGCAATCGAAAACTTAAGCGCTTTTGTTTTATTCAATAAAAACTTCATCAGATAAACATAAATGGCCTAACAACATTTAAATACACTTTTAAAATATATGACCAACATTTTCAAATCATGTGAGCAATTTAAAATTGTGACAGCCGAATCATGTGAGCAAATTAAAACTGTGTGACAACCAAACCCCTGTACAAATCCTAAGTCAAAGACAGTAAAAAAACACCAAGTTAAAAAAGTAAATATACACAATAGCAACCCAAATACCTGACTAGATAGTTTTAAATAATTTTAAGTAATTTGAAACTTGTCACTTAACTTGAATGCACATAAAACTGTAGTTAGGAACATTCTGATAAAAATACGTAGTCATAAATGAATGAATAAATAAATAAATCTGTTGGTAAACAGCAGCAGTGTCATCTTTGCAATGCTCTCAGTTTTTAAAGGCAACTGACAGAAATCTCATCATTTATACCTGGCCAGGAATTTGCATTAAACATAAGTTGCCAATATAACTTGTGTTCTTCTAGTTTAAGCTGCCAAGGACCACTACATTCACCAAGTGTTCAAGTCAATTTGTTTATCTATAAATGAATCATTAAGGGTGTCCCCCACTTTTCTGTAGGTTGTGTTAAATTCATTCAATGATACTTTATTGTAGGTAGCTCCAGAAATCATATTAAGCAATTTTTGGTTATAGTCATGCTTCAGTCATCATCAGGCCACCTTTGTCCGTTTTTGTCAACCTTAAGTTTTGGTTACTTAGTTCTCTTAGATGTTTTTTTCTCATCAGGTAGTAGGTTGTCATTTAAGAATGATTTTTGTTTGTTATTTTTCAACAGTGCCCAAAAATCCAGTTCACATATCTTTTCAAAACGCTGAATCATGGGGTGAACTGGAGTATGTGCTACACACCCTGAGAGTATTTGAGATAGTAGGAGTGTCAAAGTACTCAAGTTCAGTTTTCTAATAGTTTAAAATCCATTAGAAGGTTTGCCATATTAGCACATTCATTAGGAACAAAAGTGAGTCTACACTTGGAACAACTAAGAGAGGAATTAGCAGGGGACATTATTACTCAATGACTTGATTATCTGTTATCTAAGCTTTGAACACTATAAATTTGATTACAGCAGAATCTTTAAGAGTATTCATGAAATATTTAAAATAAAAAACTGGAAAGAGATAGGTTAGCCTATCTTAACCACATAGCATACCCCAACCCTCTGGATTCGCAAGCATGGGGTCGTAGATGTGCAACCTGTCAGGGTTCTACAGTTAATGAACCCCCATGTGATTTCACGGAAGGTGCTTCACCAGTACATAACCAAAGCAATGTTGCCAACAATACTGAGAATCTCTCTTTAGAATCCACTTTACCTCACCAATCGGAGAGAATCCAGGTGAAGCAACATCACAACGATCAGAATCAGTGATTTAGGACAAAACCTCCCCACAGAGGTCAGAAATTGTGGTAGAACCAGAGATTCAAAAGCAACAACCAGAGGTAAATTGTGAGAACTCCTCTCCAAGTTTTAGTGGTTCTTCATGTGTTTTGATTGCCAACAGTAAGGTGGATTTCACCATATTCCATTAATCTGCTTACCATTTAACCTCAGAGTGTGTGAACTTGTTAAAGCGCAGACTCTTTTTTTTTTTCTCTAATGAATGTGCTATCATGGCAAAACTTCTAATGGATATTAAACTATTAGAAAACAAATGAGTATTTTGTTTGACACTCCTACTAATATCTCAAATACTCTAAGGGTGTGTGGCATGTACTCCAGTTCAACCCATGATTCAGTGTTTTGAAAAGATATGTGAACTGGATTTTCAGGTACAGTTGAAAAACAACAAACAAAAAATCATTCTTAAATGACAACCTACTACCTAATGAGCAAAAAACTTCTAAGAGAACTAAGTAACCAAAACTTAAGGGTGATGAAACCAGACAAAGGTGGTGGTCTGGTGGTGATAAAAGCACATGACTATAAACAAAAAATGTTTAATATGCTTTCTGGAGCTACCTACAATAAGATGTCATTGAACTTAACACAGCCTACAAAAACGTGAGGGACACCCTTAATGATTTGTTTATAAATAAACGAATTGACTTGAATGAATACAATTACTTAAACTTCACAGCACCTATTATTCCCTCAATCTTTGGCATCCCAAAAATTCTTAAAAATATTGAGCCACCAATGAGACCAATTGTGAACGCCAGAGATTCAATAACACACTCATGTGCCAAGTTCTTGGATGAAAAATTAAAACATTTGGTCACTCAAGAAAAACACATTTGTAAAGATTCTTGGAACTTTTGGGGGAAATGGATTTTCTTGTGTTCAATAGAAATTGTTTATTACTGTATATGTTCAGGACCTACATACCATGATCCCTCATGAGCAAGATATTGAATGGTTTTCTGAATACCCGATAAGTACAGGTATACAACCCAAGACAATGTAAACACCTATGAAACTCTAATTGAAATTGTGTTAATAATTTTATTAATAATATTAATTATTATTAATCTGAACAAGAATACTACCAACAATGCACAGGGATAGCAGTGGGTTCTGCGTGTTGAGAACTTTTTTTCTAATATTGTAATGACAGCATAGGAATAAAATTTTGTATAAAATTCAGAGTTCATGAAAAATTATATGCTGTATACCTATTTTTTGGGTGACATTTATATTGTTTGGAATGATGATTTTGACAGTTTTAAAAGTTTTTTTTTTAATTAAATCAATGCGGCCACTAATTTTTTTTGAACTTTACATTTGAGGCTAGTAAATCTAATATTTTTTATCTAGACATTTTTCTGTCTAAAGACAAAGTTAGAGGTGAATTTTCTGCTCAGATTTACAGTAAATCCACATTCTCTAATACCTGTCTGCATTATTCTAGTTTACATCCCCCAGCAAAAACATGCTGTGGTCATTGGCCAGTTTGTAAGGGCAGCAGGAATTCTCTTAATGTTGTGAAAATTTGTCTTCCCTCCTCAAAACTACATTAATTCATATCCATCAATTTCGGCAACACATTGGCCATTGCCTTAGCTAGTGTAGACACAAATACTTCATAATCATGATAAACCAGAAAAAGGTGTAGTATAAAAACCACACACCAGTAAAACTAAAATAAAATGCACTATACTGAGGGCTTGATGATGAAACCTGCCTTTATTAAATGTATCAACCAAGAAAATATTGAGCGCTTTCGTCCCTACATCCTGGGACTTCATCAGAATACGAATGAATGAATATTCTAATGCACAGCTTAAATATCCTTCTTTGAATTACAATAGGCCCATAACGAGTAAATCATTTTCCTTGAGTAATTTAACTACCACCCATATACAAGAATGTTGGTGGGAAAAGCAGGACCAACCAGGGGGGACAGAAATAGTACAATAAATAAAACAGCCAACATTTAAAAAACATGTAGCTGCTAAACACTTTGCGCAGTGTAATAAAAATTAAGTCTACATGAATAAAAATATATAAATATGTTATATATTTACATACTTATTTTTATAATCTATTGGCTCTTTCATGCAATACAGGAAAAATAGAAATGGCATCATTTAAACCCGGGGGGGGACATAGCGGCCAATCAATTACCATTGGGTTTCCCTCTTTCTTAAAATATATTTCCAGTCGCCTCCCCTCAGGTTAATTTTGATGCCATCCAAAATTCCAAATACAAATTTAGTAAAACCATTACAGACCAAAGTTTGTTTATATAAGGCACAATTCTGTTTTCCATTTTTGATGTCATTCAAATGCTCATATATTCTGTTTTTCAGGGCATGCTCAGTTTTGCCAACATAGAAACAACCACATATTTCACAGTGGGCCAGGTACACAACCTTACTAGTAGCACAATTCTCCTACTGATATATAACCCTAGTCCTCTTTCAATTCTCCAGAGTTATATCCACTTTTTTGTTAATATACCCAAAATTCCAAATACAAATTTAGTAAAACCATTACAGACCAAAGATTGTTTATATAAGGCACAATTCTGTTTTCCATTTTTGATGTTGTTCAAATGCTCATATATTCTATTTCTCAGGGTACGCTCAGTTTTGTCAACATAGAAACAACCACATATTTCACAGTGGGCCAGGTACACAACCTTACTAGTAGCACAATTCCCCTACTGATAACCCTAGTAATCTTTACATTCTCCAGAGTTATATCCACTTTTTTGTTAATATATGCATACGCACTGACTGCATGCCCCACAAAGTCTAGTGCCCTTCATAGAATCTCTAGCTAAATCAGTTTTAACCTCCAAAAGTCTTTTAAAATTTGCACCAGTTTTGTTAAAAAGCAGTCTCCCACTCAGTATTTCATAAATTTGAGAATTAACCTTGAAAATGTTCCAATTCTTAATAAATAAATTTTTGATTTCTCTCAAAAATTGGTTATATTGTGACACACAGGCCTTCTCAACCTTAATGGGGGTCTGTGATTTCCTGTTATTGTCTTTTCCTAATCCTATGCCCAGCAAGGGTTTTTATTGCTCCCCCCATTTATAATAAACTTTGTCAAGGATCTGATCAACCAATTTTTTCAGGTATCCCCTCTCACAAACCACATCTCTCCTGTTTTATCTAATTCCCCTCTAACATCCTCATGTTGAGAGGTCATTTGGGTGACCCAAAATAACTTGCCCCTTAATTATGCTCTTTTTTTTGGGCTATTGGGTAATTACTAGTAAAATGCAAGTAGGAATTACAAAACGTTTCCTTGCGATATACCTTAGATCTAAAACCATCACTGGAATGGAAAATAAACTTATCCAAATAGTTAATACTGAATTTATCATAATTAAAGGTAAATTCTAGGAACTGGGTGGCATTACTCAAATAGTGCACATATTCCTGGGTATACTCTCCACAAGATGAAGATGTTATCCAAAACTATTGTGTAGAATTGCACATTCTTCCATTAGGGGAATTAAACCGATATATATTCTCCCAACCAAGCAGTACAATATTAGCATATACAGGGGTGCATGCTGCCCATTTCACCTGTTGGAAGAATTCCCCCTCAAAAATTACAAAATTATTTTCTAAAATCAAAGCCATAAACTCACTCACAAGAGTAATCTGGTCATATCATAGATCAGAACACAGTAATAGGGTTTCCGCAAACATTTCCAGTCCTCCTTCCCTGTGAATTACAGAAACGAGATCTTTAATATCAATATTGAGGAATATAAGATCCTCATTCTAAATTTCTTTTTCAATTAATTTAAAATCACAGGAATCTTTTACTAAATGAGGCATATTCTTCATCAGGGATTGAATCCATAAATGTACCACTGCTAGTGGGTGTGTCTTAGACCCATTAGCTGCCACTAAAAGGTGGCTCATCTACATTTTTGTGGATTTTAGGGATTCCAGAAATTGCAGGAATGATGGGATCCTTACTGTATAAGAAATCATACATCTCCCCACTCATCCTCTGATACATTCCTCCTTAAATTCAACCTTATCTTTTTATTACTCTGATAAATCTTATAAATATCTTCCATCACCACCCTCTCATAAATATTCAAAAGCAGATGAAGGGGTGGATTAAATGTACTATTCTTCTTTGGTACTTGATACCCATCTTAGAACCCCTCACATTGACTTCCTTCTTGTCCAGAAAACATACCAAAATTGAGTTTCCTCATATGCAACTTTAATTCCATAATATAGTCTGCCACATCCACTTTCCTCTTCGGGATAAATTTTACACATTTAGACAGTAAGCTAAAATATTCCTGAGTAATATCTCTGTGTGTAATTATAAATTGTAAAACTATTGAATGAATTGACTATATTCTTCCCATCTATAGTTAACTTCCTGTTATTTTTTATTATGCTGGGCAAATAGTGTTTAGCATCTGCATGGGTTTTTAAATTGTGGTTGTTTTATTTTTGCACTATTTCTGTCTCCCCTGGTTGGTCTTGCTTTTCCCACCAACATTCTTGTATATGGATGGTAGTCAAATGTACTCAAAGAAAATGACTGGCTCGTTGTGGGCCAATTGTAATTCAAAGAGAGATATTTAAGCTGTGCATTAGAATGTTCATATGCATTCTGATGAATTCCCAGGATATAGGGATGAAAGGGCTTAATATTTTCTTGGTTGATGCATTTAATAAAGATGGGTTTTATTTATCAAGCCCTTGGTATAGTGTGTTTTGTTTTAGTTTTACTTTATAATGATGGTTTGAAATTAAAAATGGTCTATATCCAATTGGATTTTAAGTGTTGAATAGTGGAGCCTTCAATGTTTTCTTCCAAGAGGTTGGTACTGTTCCTCCATTTTCATTGTTGTTAAAGCCTTCCAGACCTTTATCACTTCTTTCCCTCCTAACTTCCAAATTTCCAGAGGAATACTATTTCTTCCCAGGGACCTCTCAAACTGACTGATTGTATACATCACTATTTTTATCTCATCCCCACCTAATTCCTGGTCCTATTCTTATTTATTTATTGCATTTGTTTATCAGGAAAGTCCACTGGGCCTAAAAAAGCTCATTTTTAGTGGAGGCCCAGGGAGAAAACCTCCTACAAGAACATAGATACAGAAAATATTAAACAATTGGTACAAAAGTAGATACAGTGTTACACATAGTGATTATAGTATTGTATACAGAATATATACATAGGCAATTCTGATACAATCATACATTTATATAAATGAAAAACCGCATTTATATATTCTCAGTTACAAACACATGGATTGATTCAGCAATATAATCTTCTGTACAGTCTTTGTCAATCCATCATTACATAGCTCACTCAATTCCTGTTTTCCTCTTCCAAAACATTATTCTGGATGTATTGGTCCCACAATTCTGACAAGAACATAGATACAGAAAATAAATATTAATTGGTACAAAAATAGTGTTGCACATAGTGAATACAGTAATATATACATAAAAGCAGGTATTTTGTTGGTTGCCAGATGAATTCAAAGAGATATAAACAGAGATATATTACTCAGCATTATTGTACATGTATCAACATGTGATGAAAAATAATTATGGAGAATTATCCTCTAACCTTTATTTTTTTATCCTCTTTATTGAATTATCACTTATGACATAGCCAATCATACATTTAGATAAATGAAAACAAACCATATTTGCATATTCTCAGAAACATGAGGATTGATTCTGCATTATAATCTTTTGTATAGTCCTCAATCCATCACTACATAACTCACTCAATTCCTGTTTTCCCTTCCAGTTCCACATTATTCTGCATGTATTGTTCCCACAGTTCCTATTATTTCTATGTAATTTTCTCCTAACCTTTCTAATGAACCAACTACTAGTTCTTTCATCTCTGTTAATATATTCATGACTTTGAATAAAGTTGATTTAGATTTTGATTTCCCTTTTCTAGTAATTCCTTTTTCGCAGCCACCAGAATTAAACTTAGTAAGGCCTAATTTATATCTAGGCAATTCAGATCAGGCTCAGGAAATCATTTTCTTAGTTATTGTAATTTGCTTACCCAGTATTTCTGACAGAGTAATCTGAAGAGAATTTTTAAAGCCTGCCAACTCATACTTTTGAAAATATGTTCCCAATTACCTCTTTCTTCCCCATCACAACTCGAACATTTGCAATCTACTAGAGGAAACATTCTTTGGAGTCTGCTTGGGGGTATAAAAATACCTATCCAAACACTTCCAAGCCAAAATCCTAAATCTTCTAGTCTTTGCATATTTGGGAGCCATACATATATCCTCCCATTGTTTATTTGTGAATTGTTTATCCAGTCTCTCTTTCCAATCTTTTCTAAACTCCTCTGATTGATTTCTATAGTTATCATGCAATATTTTATTTGTCCTACTAATTATTGCCTTTTTAACAGTAGCTTCCATTCTAAATTCAACTAAATCTCTACCAGTGGTGGTCTTTCACTTAGGAATCCCCTATCCCTTTGTCTTTGCCTGTAATCTGTTATCAATCCTTGACAGGGCAGGCAGCCTCTAGCCTGCAGTCCAAATGTATTCTTGGCCTCTTCTCATTCCATTAATTTTCCCCTCTCCAATTTTTTGCTCCCAGTACCTTGGTTCATTTGCCAGTTCTCTCCAGTAAATTCCATCCCCCTATTTCCTATTCTGTGTACCCCTAATTAAAAATCATCCCTATTTGGAAGACTCTCCTTTTTCGTGTTGTCTTAGTTATTAGAATATTTTCTGCTACTTTATAACATTCTGTATGGCTATTGTTATTCTTCTTAAGAATCTGCATCCATAATCCCACTCACTCATTTATTGAGCGTCCCCTGGTTTCATCATCATCCCTTTACACTTTGAATTGTAGCTTTCTACTTGTGCTATGCATAGGAGTCATAAATGTATAGCTCTAGAATATCCCTTCAAGTCAGGTAATCCAAAACCACCATGCTCTTTGGAAGGATCAACTTATCCCACTTGATTCTTGCCCTGTTCCTCTCCCAGATAAAATCCTTCAACTTTGTATTAAGTGCTATCCACAACTTCAGTGGTTGATAAAACAATATGCTTGATCTGTGTATAAACCTAAAGGGACTAAAACATTTTCACTTTTTGTATCCTGATACCCATATCTGTAAATGAGAGCTACCAGTTCCTCAGCTTTTGTATTATCTTTTGTTTGGTCTCTTCCCACATATCCTTAGCTGCTATAACAGAATTCCTTTTTAAACCATGCTTCTAAGTACTTAATTTTATCATGCCCCCATAAATCTTGGTATTGCTGAACCAGTTCCTGTGTAGTTTACAGCTATAGCCTTTGTTTTATTTTCATTAATGTTATATCCTGAAAAGACTTGAAACTATCGCAGAATGTTCCACAACACGGAGATGCCCTTTTTTCATTCATCAGGTACAAAATAATGTCATCTGCAAATAAAGCTAATTTTTCTTGAGTACCATACCAATTATATATATTTGAACATATGAGTCCCTTATTTTCTTTGCCAATGGCTCAAAAATAAAAAGCAATTAACAAAGCAGAAAGAGGTCACATCTGCCTGGTTCCTTAGTTCAGTCGCAACTTGGAGAGGAACCCTCCCAGTTTAATTTTTTCCCCTGATCCCTCATATGTATACTTCTAATTAACATTATTATTGTATCAGAAAATGCAAATGTTTCTATTGCCCTACTCATAAAACCCCAGCTTACTTTGTTGAATGCATTCTCTGCATCAAGACCCACCAACAGCAGCAGCAGTTTTTTTTTTTTTATGTCCTGCTTCCCTCTGGATCATCATTTTTCTGTAATTTTTTTCAAATGTTTGCCTCCCCTCCATAAAACCACATTGATCCATATCTATTAATTTTTCCCTCTGGATCATCATTTTTCTGTAAATTTTTTCAAATGTTTGCCTCCCCTCCATAAAACCACATTGATCCATATCTATTAATTTTGGCAACATGTTTGCTATTCTTTTAGACATTATAGAAATAAACACTTTATAATCATGGTTTAGAATCAAAATGGGCCTATACAAAGCTGGATCTTTACATATTACTGCCACCAAATATTTCTTCCAGGATGGTGGTGCTTCCCCCTCCTTTTAAATACTGTTAAACAAAACCATCTGGATCTTTATCATTTTCTTCTCTCCTATTTCCCAAACGTCCACAGGAACATCATCTCTTCCTGGAGATTTTGCTGTAGATTGGTTATACATCACCATTTTAGGTCGTCTCCTTCTGTCCTGTTAATAACTAAACCTTAGCTACCAACCTTGGCATATTTAATTTTCCATAACTATTTCCATCTGTACTTTTTCTTAATCTCCACATTTCTCTGCTTTATACAAATTTTCACATTTCCAAAATATTTTGAGTACTATTTTGAGTACCTTTACAGCATCTCTGGTTATTTTCTTGTCATAGGCTCCCTAAGCTTGGCAAAAACATTTATACACTCTGATGCCTGAGCTGTTGTGCTAAAAGTTTTTGTGCTGTAGAATTATCAAAAAAAAAACAGTTGCTTAAAACAATATTTCTAAATTTATAGACACTATCCAAGCTAGTTCTTTATTTTCTCTTTAGTACTCTGCAGTTCTGACTCTTGTTCTGTGAAATTTCCCTTATTCTGAAATACTTTAACCTTTGTCAGTCCCTCTAAATAATGCTTGTTACTTCTTAACCATATCTCTCTATTTTTACTTCTACCCTATTTTTAAATTCTACTTTTATTTTATCCCACTCACTAGCTATATCTTCTGAAGAAATTTCTATCTTCCTTAATAACTCCAGAATAATTTCCACTACCCATTCCTTAAATTCCCCTTTTTAACTGCTAAGTAGGGAAATACCAATGTCTCATTTTTACTCATTACTTTGCATTTTATTTTAGTTATTACTGGCATAATCTGAAATGTACTGCGGTGGTTGTGCTGCGGTAGCGTTGTCGCCTCACAGTTAGACGTTGCCCATTCGATTCTCAGAGCGTCTTCTGTGTGGTGACATGCGTGAATGGGCGTTCCTTCATTGAAGGTTGTGCATTAGGCCCAGCAAGTCAGCACGTAAAAATCTACTGCCAATCATTAGCGGACCGGAGTTCTGCTGTGGCAACCCCTAACCGGGAAAAGCCAAAAGACACAAACAAACTGGCATAATCTGAAATAGTTATTGGATATGCATCAAAATTTCAATTAAGTGCACATGTTCCTGTGAAATATAATTTCTAGCTAGTCTAGCCCAGTTATTGTACCCTGGGGAATAAAATGTAAATTCACTGAGTTCTTACTACTGAATTCACATCATCCATACCAAATATTTTTTTATAAATGTATTCAAAAAATTTATCCTGTTTTGTTGTATATTCCCTTCTAGGCCCCCGATACATCCTTCTCATAGTTGCAAATCAAATTCCATTCCCCACCTACATGTAATATTCCCTGCCGAAAGCTGGTTACCTCTCCCAGAATTTTATTAAGCTTAATTGTAGCAATTTTAAATGGCATATAAATAAATGTCAGCGTAATCCTTATCCCTTGCCAGTAGATTCTTACTACCACAAATAGTACAGTTGTGTACACCTACCATAAATGTAGATGTTCGAGTGTATTCACTGTTGCAGTCATCACTGTTGGGTTCTTCCTGCTGGCAGGCAGCCTTCGATCGGCCAGAATCCCAAAGTCTGGTCCGGCATCAGCTGTAGTCACTCCTTCCCTGACGTCAGAGCACCAGGGGTATAAAGGCTCCAGCCGACACCATTTTCCTCAGTTTTTCTTGCCCCAGATGTCAAGTGCCCAAAAAGGACTAATAGCTTAGTCAAAAACATAAGCATGCAACAAACTAGAAACATTCCTCATTTTCACCAGCAAACACACCTCAGAGAAAGAGTAGTACTTTAAAAATACATACAGTACTCATAGAAACAGCAAGAGAGGGGACAGGAGGGAGGGTAACCCAGACTGCACCAGTGAATACACTCGAATATCTACATTTACGGTAGGTGTACACAACTGTACTATGTTCATCGTGTTTCACTGTTGAGTTGAATCCCAAAGCTAAGGAAAGGTGGCTGGTTATGCTACAGAAGGGGCAGCTAGAAGGCCCTGCAGAGGCAAAGCCTGCCCTAGATTTAGAGTAGAGAGGGAGATTGTAGTGCTTAGTGAAAGTATGCACAGAACTCCAAGTAGCAGCTTCTAAAATGTCCTTGGTAGGTACTCCTCTGAGGAAGGCTGCTGAAGTAGCAGCAGCTCTGGTAGAATGTGTCCTGATATTACTAGGAACTTGTTTGCCATGATGAGAGTAACAGAACCTGATACAGTGAGCAATCCATTTAGAAATAGTCTGTTTTGTGATTGCTTTTCCCTGTGATGTAGCAGCATAGGCTACAAACAATTGGTCAGTTTTCCTGAATATCTTGGTCCTGTCCAGGTAAAAGTGAAGCTGCCTGTGTATGCCCAAAGCATGTATAATTCTCTCCCCTTTATTTTGAGAATTTGGGTAAAAAGTAGGTAAGTGAATAGTCTGATTCAAGGCTACCTTTGAAACCACCTTGGGCATGAATGAGGGATTTGTCCTCAGGGAAACCCTATCCTGATGAAAAATAATGAAGGGTTCCACAGCCATGAGTGCTTGTAACTCCAAAACTCTTCTGGCCAAGGTTATTGCTAAAAGAAGGGCTGTTTTCCATGATAAAAATTTTAAATCTGAAGTAGCAGCAAGCTCAAAAGGAGGCAGAGTTAACTTTTCCAAAACATAGTTGAGATCCCAAGCGGGAGTAGGTGCTCTTCTAGTGGGCCTTATATTCTTTGCCCCTCTGAGATATTGTTTAAGTAAAGGATGAGAGAAAAGAGGGGGATCCGTATTGTAATGAGCAGAAATAGCTGAGGCATGTATTTTGATAGATAAAAAGGAAAGGCCCTTATGCAACATCTCTGTTAGGTATTGTAAAATCAGAGGATGTTTGGGTTTGTAGTATCAGAACCTTGGGCATGATTCCAGGCGCAAAATCTCTTCCATTTTCCTGCATAAGATTTCCTGGTGCTGGGCCTTCTGGCTTCAAGGATTAGATCTATTACCTGTTTGGTAAGGGTAGAATTGTTTATAGGCCCTGGATCCACCAGGCAGCTAAATTCAGAGTTTTGATATGGCTGTGCAGGATCCGGCCCTCTTGTTGAGATAGTAGATGTGGAATTTGAGGTAGAATCGAAGGTGGACCCTGAGACAGGTTCATCAGGGTTGAGTACCAGAATAGTCAAGGCCAGTTGGGTGCCAGTAGAATCATTTTTGGTCTGTCCTGTTTGATCTTTAGCAGTACCCTTGGCAGAAGAGGTAATGGAGGAAAAGCATACACTGAGAGGTTTTTCCAACTGAATGAGAGAGCATCCACTTTCCATGCTAGTTCTTGGTAGGTCCTCGTGCAAAAGGTTGGAAGCTGTAGGTTTTGGGGGGATGAAAAAAGATCTATGTCCGGGCATCCCCATGCCTCTGTTAGCATCCTGAATATCTGAACATCCATTCGTGTGGATCTGTGAGGTTTCTGCTTAGACTGTCTGCCAGAGAATTGTCTTTTCCTGGCAGGAATTGAGCTTGTAAATCTACCTTGTAGGTCAATGCTGTGTTCCACAGAGTCATGGCCAGTCTGCACAGGGGGTAAGAGTGGGATCCTCCCTGCTTCTTTATGTACCACATCACTGTTGTGTTGTCTGTCTTTATCAGTAATTGGCCCGGTTGTATAAGATCCTTGAAAGCTGTCAGAGCATTCTGTACAGCTAATATTTCCTTCAAATTGATGTGCAGGTGCATTTGGTTCTCTGTCCAGGCACCCTGAAGACATTTCCCTTGCATGTGGGCTCCCCATGCATAATCTGAGGCATCCGTCATGATGGTTTGTTTGGCTGGAGTGGGACAGAAAGGCTTTCCCTTGTTCTGGAGACAGGCCGTGGCCCACCAAAGAAAGTCCTGCTGGAGGCAAGGTAAGATTGCAATCATGGTTTCCAAACTGTGGCAATGCTGAGACCAAACACTCTTTAGGTACCACTGTAACTTCCTCATATGCAGCCTTGCATATGGTATTAGTAGGATGCAGGATGCCATGTAACCCAAAGCCTGCAGAATTTTTCTTGCAGTTAGCTGACTCATTGAAGCCAAATTTTTGAAAGAGGAAGCCAGCTGCACTTGTTTGTCTGGTGTCAGGTAAGCCATCTGGGTTGTAGTGCTTAGAAGAGCACCCAGAAAGTAATCTGCTGTGTGGGTACCAGGTTTGATTTCTTTAGGTTCACTGTAAACCCTATACACCTCAGGAGGTTTTGTACAAAGTCCAGATGCTGAAGTAAAGTATCCTTGTTGTCTGCTTGAATGAGGCAATCGTCCAGGTAAGGGTATATTTGGATTCCCTTCTGTCTGCAAAATGCCATTACTGGTGCCAGGCACTAGGTAAAGACCCTGGGTGCAGTAGATAAGCCAAAGGGCAGTGCAGAGAACTGATAATGCTTCGAGCCCGCCTTGAATCTCAGATACCTTCTGCACTCTTGCCTTATTGGAATGTGTAGGTAAGCTTCAAGTCCAAAGTCACCATCCAAGCATCCTGGGCCAGCATAGGCAGCAGCTGTTGCAGAGTGAGCATTTTGAATTTTGGAATGTCCAGAAATGTGTTTAAGACTGAAAGGTCCAGGATTGGTCTCTTTCCTGGGAACCAGAAAAAGCCTTGAATAAAAACCTTGCCCTATTTCCGTGTTTGGTACCAATACTATGGCCCTCATAACCATGAGGGACTGAACTTAGTTTTGGTGCCTCTGCCCATTGATGCTTTGGCAGGACCAGCCATCCGTGTGGTTTTGGCAAGGTATGGAACTGAAACTTGTAACCCCTTACGGTTTTGGCAAGGTATGGAAGTGAAACTTGTAACCCCTTAAAACTATGTCCAGAACCCATTTGTCTTGGGTCATGTGGCTCCAGTTGTGATAAAAAAAAAAAAAAAGAAAGATTTTTCCTCCCAAAGGCGCTTCCAGGAGAGGAGTTCCTGGAGCTAAAAAGGGAGAGTCATTGTGACTGCTTTCTTTAAGGTTGTGACCTAGCCTCTCCACCCTTGGGAGTGGAAGTATTCCACTGCCTGGGTCTGTCCTCTCCCTCTGGAACACCTGTATTTGCCTCTCTGAGGTCTGTCTGAGCTTGGAAAGAACGAAGACTTAGCTGGCCAGTTCCTGCTGAATCTAGGTGGCTGTACCTGTAGAAAATCTTTAACTGTCTGCATAGATTTGGCCTTGTCTTCCATTTTATTTAATACCTCCTCAGCTTTGGCCCCAAACAAAACATTGTGCTGTAGAGAGGCATCCAAAAGTTTTGCCTTAACCTGATCTGGCAAACTTTGCTCCTTAACCAAGCATGCCTTCTAGTAGCTGTACCAGTTGCTGCAGCCCTGCAAGAAGCCTCCAACGAATCAAAACCACAGTGCAATGTATGCTTACCCACCTGCTCAGTAGCATGCAATAAATCCTGCAACTCCTTATTTTCTGCACAACCAGAAACAGCTGACATATTTTGTTTCAATACAGACAAAAGGTATTGCTGATATTTCAGCATATGAAATTGACAATTCAAAGCTCTAATAAACAACGTAGCAGAAGTATAAACCTTTTTGCCCCATCTCTCCAAAGCTCTGGACTCTCTATCAGAAGGAATAGGGTTCTTAGCAGAGGCTGCTTTAACACCTTTAGGACCCTGAGAAATTGTTTCTGGATCAGCTGAAGGATTTTTAAAAGAAATTTGTGAGAATCTGGAACCCTATAATACCTGTCTGGTTTAACGGGAGCAGGCGGAAAAGAATCAGGAGTTAGGGTAGATTCTGTAAAAACACCATCCACTATGTCTAATACTGGGGGGGTTGCCAGGGGCCTATGCTGTGGAAGAAAGTCTCTAAGCCTTCTCTTGGATTCAGAATATTCCTGGCCTTCCCAATGAAAATGCTCTCTCATGTCATGCAAGGTTTCCCCAAAGGAATAATCTTCAGGAGGGGAAGCTGAAGGAATGGACTCTTCAGCATCAGAATCCTCATAAGGAGGGAAGGAGTAATCCTGATCAGAGGAAGAAGCAGAAGAAATTGAAACCTGATCTGATGATTCATAATCTGGATCTTGCCTAGGTCTTTTGTCCGGAGGGAGATGGGAACCCCTGATCATAGTTAACAGGTCTTCAGCCATTTTAAGCATCTGTTTCTGTGGTTTAGGGCCCTGCTCTGAAGAGGCCTGTGCTTGTTTCTTTGCCTTTAAAACTGAAGCCATCTTTTCATGAAGCTGTGTAGGCCTGAAAACTCCCTCAGAAGCCGGTGCCTGCACAGCGACTCCGGACCCATCTGAGGGAGCATTATCCAAAGGTCCGGTCCCTTGAAATTCTGAAGGCCTCATCGGCTCCTCATGGGAGTCGGTATCGGCAAGCGGTTCTGAAGTGGCGGATGTCAGGGGGTGCGAAAGTGCCTCACTGATGACCGACGAACCGGCCACTGGCTCTGGCTGAGTATCGTCATCCGTTTTGGACCTCGGAGGCTGTCTTTATCTTTGCGCCTTTTATAAACTCCGGAAGTCGGATACGAATCCGACATCTTGTAGTTAAACCTTCTCCCAAAATAATGAAAGGCAAAATCGTACCGACGCTTAATAGTGCGTTGGTTAAATCTAGCACAAAACCTACAACTAGCTACGTCGTGGTCTGGGCCTAGGCAAGGAATACAGTAAGAATGAAAATCCTTATGAGGTATTTGCTTCCCACAAGAAATACAATTATTAACTTTTTCTGACATCAGTCTGGAGCAAGAAAAAAGTTTCCCCAATGGGGTACTTAGCTTTAAAAAGAAGTCTTCAGTTTAGAAATCACGAAAAGAATCACAGGAGTTGGCCGACCGGCACTTGCGAACTGCTTTTGCTTCAGGCACCGCGCGGCAAGAAAGACTGAGGAAAATGGCATCAGCTGGAGCCTTTATACACCTGGCGCTCTGACATCAGGGAAGGAGGGACTACAGCCGATGCCAGACCAGACTTTGGGATTCTGGCTGAGGGCTGCCTGCCAGCAGGAAGAACCCAACAGTGATGACTGCAACAGTGAAACACGATGAACATCTACCATTTTTATCCTTTTCCCTTCCTCTATCACTATTGGAACTCCTCTCACAATGAATACAAGTACTCCCCTTTTCATTTCTCCCTGAAATTCTGCTGAATAACCATCTTGAAATCATTTCTTTATCAAATTCGCATGCTCGGTTATTTTCAAATGCGTCTCCTATGGCATGACTGTTTGCACTCTGCATTTTTAGTATAGTTCACTTCTCTTTCCTTTTTGTATATACCTGTGAGACCATTCACTTTCCAAGATAATATGGAATATTTTGCCATTATGATGAGGTTATTGTTCCCACTTGTATATATAAACAGTTTTTTTTTTAAATGTCTATTTTCAGCTTTAGTGTTACATGCATGTACTAATGCTTGGTAGGTTGATGTTTTAGACAATTGTTTTTTGTCATGCTTATTTGAACCTATATCACATCTTACTTGAGGTTTTATTTTTAATGCACACCCTTGAACAAAAAAAAAAAAAAAAACAAAACCACACCCCTAGACTGCCCCCATAATCTATTAACTTAATACATACTAACGCACAAAACCATGTGCATCTTGAAATGATGTTTAACCTCCTAAGAGGAACAATTGTCCTAGAGTGACAGTTACAGGCTTTAATTGACCAATACTTAAGGTTATACATTTTTAATAGCATGGTACATTCTATGCTTCTACTAAGTGCTGTCTGTTTTTGTCTCATCTTTATTCCTCTCATAGATGTAGAAACAACTTGAATGCTTTCAAAAAACATTACCTTTCAGCCTTAAAAAGTATTACCCTCTTACCAGCTTGTCTCCATAGAAACTTAAGAATCAGATCCATAGTTGATTTCAGCTACAAATTCCTCATGTTACACTGTGAACCTTTATTTGCTAAAGGAAAGCTTATTACATTTCGTGTTATTTGCTTGCTTCCACTTAAAACTTGTTGTTCGATCAAACCAAGGGCCTTAACCCAGTTGCCCCCTATGCAAAAGTAAGAAAAAGCATATCAGCTATACCTATTTCATGGTCTGTATACTTTTACACCCCATCCTCACCTCAACAACCCAAGATTACAACCTATTATCTTAAACATGCTTTTGTCCATGCTTTCTTCTCTTTTTACATTGCAATGCCTACATTTCTTAAAACTAAAGAAGGGGGGAGCATCTTTTTACTTTAGTATCCTTGTAACAAACAAAAAGCTGAAAATGCTTTACTATATAACCTGCAGTTTATGCAATGAAATATTTCATAAAAATGCTGTTAAGAACAAGAATTGTTTGTTTACAGTTTACCTCTTTCTCTTTAAGTTTTTCCATACATTAATGACATGAAGTAGGGCAAATACTGGAGTCCCCTACACATTTTAAAAGTGAAAAAGTCCAGTATTTCCATTTCTTCTTGTTCAGCCACATTTTACAATTCTGACTTGTGCTCTATAATACCACATTTACTTATTAATTTCTGAGTTGCTGGTTTTCTTCCTGTTGATCTCCATCTCCCACCTCTGGTTCATTTCCAATGTACTCATATGAATTTTTGTGTGTCCCAAGCAGTTTCCTTTGGAACATTTGAAAATGTCTAACTGGCAAAAAAAAAAAAAAAAAAAAAAAAAAATTTTTCTTATCTTATTTATCTTTTTAAATCATCTGTTTAAATTGCTATGTTTCTCATGTAACATTTTGTATGCCTTTTGTGAATTTGTACAACTTATGGAGCTTTTCTCCCCGGGCCTCTACTGAAAATGGACATATATCCAGTTGGACTAGCCCGGTCAACAAATGTAAAATAAATAAATAAATTCTATCAGAAGAATAAGAAGCAGAGTCCCCTTTTGATTGATAGCACACTGTGTTTGACAAACTGATGTATTCTCTCCTTAGTCTATTCTGCATAAAAAATAACTTTGATTCTTTAGGAAAAAAATATTCTGAAGATAGCTGTATAGCAGCTTGAATATCGCACCTGTCTCTTAACATTCCCTGATTTCTGGAATACATTTTATCCTCTTCTGTACAGTATGTAATCGTTTTCCACAAATGTCTGCTACTTTTGGAATTTCTCTTCTGTAACAGTTTTGTCAGAATCAACTCTTTCTGCTAGTAGGATTGCATCTTTACTATTAAAGTTCTATGTTGCTTTCTCATAGCCAGGTTTGGAGCATACACATGATGTGCCCTCTAAATTGAGCATACACGTGCTGTGCCCTCTAAATTAACAACTGCTGTGGGTTACCAGTCCAGTTGCTTATTTGTGCTTTCATAAAATTAATACAGTCTGTTTCTTCCAGTTTCTCTGGTACAGTAGAAAATCTCAGGTTTTCCGTAGGTGCTGTGTTCTTAAATTCTACTGTTTTTGAAATATCTCTTCTTGACTGGTCTCATACTTAGCCAGTCTTTTCTTCATTTTGACCTCGGATTGTTGCAGTTTTATCAGTCATCATCTTTTTTCGGCTGTTCCTGTTAGGGGTTGCCACAGCGGATATCTGTTTCCATTTCTTCATGTCCGCTGCATCTTGCTGTCACACCAACCACCTGCATGTCCTCTCTCACCACATCCATAAACCTTATCTTAGGCCTTCCCCTTTTCCTGTTGCCTGGTAGCTTCATCCTTAACATATTTTTCCCACTATACTCAGCATCCCTCCTCAGCACGTCCAAACCAACAAAATATTTTTTTTAATGTTGCAGTTTTATCAGTACATCTGAATATCTGTTTAAAGCTTCTTCCCAGTCTTTTATACACCTTCTCTGTTTTATTTTTATCAACTCTGAGCATGTTTGACTTATTCATTTAGAGTACTAGAAGTCATGTCTTGCACAAAAGCTGAAGCTTGACCTACTTTTTGCTGAACAGCTGCTGGATTTTTCCCAGCCAGTGTGTTTTCTCCTCACCTTTTACATTAGATTTTCTTTCAAGTTCTCCAAATTTCTTCTTTGCTGGCACCCGGGTAATGAACTTTCTAGACAGTAATTGAAATTTAACCAAAAAGACAAATTCATTGGCCGCCTTTTCTGAGTTTCTGTTTGTACACTGGGAGAGCTGAAATTCAGCTGTTAGTGTGCAGATTTCTTGGAAGTCTGCATTTTCCTCTAACCTTGGCATGTCCAAGTCTTCCATAAATGTTTTCCATTTGTTGTTTTTTTTTTTTTTGGTTTCCCATTGCACTGCTCTATATATATCTTCATAGAATTTCCAAAATATCTGTTGTACCTCTATACGGTCTCCAGTTATTTTTCTAGGTGCAGGCTCCATTAGCTTGGCTGCACCCCCTTCTATTTTCTGTTGTGCTGTCTTTTGGGTCTGTTATCAAAATACTTGTTTATCAACAACCTTCCTAAACCTATGCATATTATCTAAACACTCTTATATTTCCTTCAGCACTCAATTGTTCCTCTTCTTGTTCTATAAGATACCCCTTTGTCTGCAATACTTTAACCTTTGATAATCTAGCTAAATAATTATTACTTATTTCCCAAACATTTCTCTCATGTTATTTTATCGCACTTCTCAATTATCCCTTCTGAAGAAATCTATATGTTCCCTACCAACTACTGAATAATTTTCACTACCCTTGCCTTAAAATATTTTCTTTTTAATAGGAACGTGCCAATGTCTTATTTTTCTTGACTAGCCTGCATCTTTAGCTTAGTCTTTATTGATGTATGGTCTGAAATAGTTACTGCATGTGTTTAAAGATGTCAATTAAATACATACGCTCTTCTGAAATGCAATTCATTCAATCTAGCCCAGTTAATACACCTTGGAGAATAATATGTAAATTCTGTTGTGTTCCTCCTAGTAATTTCACATTGTCCATGGTCTCATATAGTTCTTTAGCCCTCAACCCTCTTTTGTTACATTTTCCTCTCTAGGTCTTCAATATATTTTCACTACTGCATATTAGGTTCCAGTTCCCATCCATGAATATTCCACACTGGAATCTAATCAGTTCTCCTATAATTCCCTTTGGCTTCTTAACAAAAGTCTTAGATTGAATAGAAACACATGACAGTGTAATCCTCCTTCCTTCGCAGTAAACCCAACACTACCCTTATTGTCCTTCTACTTTATCACAATTGGAGCCCCTCTTGTGATCAGGATTACCCCCCTCTTTTCTTTTGTCCCTTATACTCTGCTGAAAAAACATTCTGGAATAATTTCTTTGCCAAATTCACATGGTCATGTACATCTGCATGGGTCTCCTGTAAGATTGCTGTTGCCTCCTGTGCTTCTTAATATAATTTAGCACTGTCTGCTTCTTCTCCATATCTGTAGTGCCATTCACATTCTGTGGGATGGCTGATAAGTCAGTCATTCTGATAAGATGGACTACTTTCACGTAGGTTTATAGGTACTAGGCTAATAGCCCTGGAGCCTTTCCAAGGCTAGCCCGTAGAAGTGCCCCGGCATTGTACTGCCTCACATTAAGTCCAAGTGCCTCTATCAAGTAGAGCCACTGGAGTGATCCCAGGGGTGAACTTTCTATTTCCCCATCCACTCATCAAGATTTCTCTTGAAGAGGGCCAGTGAGGTGCTCTGCGCGACATGTATGGGAAGTCTATTCTAGAGAAAGGGCAGTCTCTGGGTTATGAACCTATCCCTCCAGCATGTTCTGTTGTTTGTGGTAATGAGGTTGAGGTCTCTGGAGCATGTGGTGCGGAGGGATTGGGATTTCTTTAGATGTAGCATTTCTAACAGAGCTGGGTCAGACATGGCTTTGTAAGTCAAGCAGAGATCACTTCTTAGTAGACAATATTTGACAGAGAATAGCTCGAGTTTTTTTGAGTCTGTCTATGTAGGACATGTTTAAGGTCTAGGATCCTCTTCCTGAGGTACTTTTGTGGCCTTTCTAACTGCTGCATGTCTAGTGAGATTCATGCCAAATGGGGCATTATACTCTGACTGACCTAATGAGGGAAAAGTAGAGAGAGATGACGACCTCTTTCTTCCTGGATGCAAAACCCTTGGGAGATGTGCCAAATAGAAAGACTTTCTGACCACAGTGGCAATGTGGTGGTCAAAGGAGAGGTTGCGGTCAACCTGTCCCCCCAGATCTCTTATAATGTTCTAATATACTAAATCTAAATATTAGAAGCATAAACAATAACATACATGAGCTTCATACTCTATCTCACAATACCACCCAGATATAATTTAACAGAAACCTGGCTTAAACCATGTACCAAGGATACAGGAGATCCTTCCACCTGGGCACAGTATCCCTTAGGCAAGACAGACTAAAGAAAAAGGGTGGTGACATTGCCCTACTTTACAAAAATACTCAATTTGAGATATCCACACCCCCTTTGGATAATGCAGAATAGGCTCAAAATATGTAACAAAAGAAAATCAACTTAGTAACAGGTTATATCCCCCCAGGCAACAACATCCCAACTATGGAAACATTACTTCTATGGCTATCACTATCCATGCCACAAGAGACCATAGTATTAGGAGACTTTAATATAGACTGGCTCACATGCTCCTCCCAAGCACCCACTAACCATGTCAACCTGCTAACCTTCTCTCAAGTAATCAAACAGCCCACAAGAATAGCGAAGAATACTAATAAAGAAACACTATTAGACTGGATACTACTAAATAAAATACCTTGTTCCTACTTAATGAGTCCAGAAGGGTACCTGCTAAGTGACCATCAAACTACCTTCTTTCTTAAATATAATTCCCACCAAACCCCAATACTTCAAGCAATCAGGAACAAAAAAAACACTTTAACCCAATTAACTTCACACAAGAGCTAAAGCAATATAACTGGTCTGAATTGTATTACCTACCCCTAAATGAGGCCACTCTAACACTTCAACACCATCTTAGAAATACTGAATAGGCATGCCCCCATAAGAACTACAAGAGTTAAAGCTAATACAGTTCCATGGTTAACAAGGGAAACTAGGCAAAAAAATAACAGAAAGGAATACAGCCTGGACAACCTGGAGGTCCAACAAAAACCCCAAAACACAACTAGAATACCAACAACTTAGAAATCTCACCAAGAAACTAGTCATGCAAGATAAAAGAAATTACTTTATTACCCAACAAAAACAACACATCCTAGGAATCTGGGCAGAATCCTAGGAAATTCTGGGCAGGTCTAAACAAATTACTACACCCTGCAAAAGTCATTACACCACCCCAAACTACAGGTTTAACAAAAGAAAACATAGCTGAATCATTCAATATATTCTTTACTGAAACCATACTAGCCCTAGCACAAAAGCAACTCAAAGCCAATACAAAAAGTGACCACCCTACATCCAGCAACAGTTCCACTTTTAAGCTACAACCCACCCCAACCTCCTACATAAGAAAACTACTCTCCCAATTAAAACCAACACTAGGAGCAGATTCTCTTCCCAATTAATTCTTAAAACTGGCAGCAGCTGAAATAGCTATACCAGTCTCTATACTAATAGACAGATCAATATCTGAAGCCACAGTACCCCTCATTGGGAAAACTGCCTACATTATACCCCTTCACAAAAGGGGAGGATCCTATGACATATCAAACTACAGACCAATTGCAATCCTATCTCCACTAGCTAAAATATTAGAAAAATTTATTCACCGTCAATGTCCCACCTTATCAATCAAGAACTCATATCTCAAACACAACATGGTTTTTGCCAGGTCATAGCACAACTACAGCCCTGTTAGCATTCACAGATATCATAAACCACAACAGGAACAGCAGTAAACTTTCTTCAGCCCTTTTGTTAGACCTATCAAAAGCATTTAATTTGGTAAACTCATCTTCCACCTTGTAACCCTAGGCTTAGACAACCAATCAGCCTCCTGGTTCAAAAACTACCTCAGCAATAGGCAACAAGCAGTACTATGGCACAATAACCTGTCTCCACTCTTACCTGTTACACTTGGGGTACCTCGGGGATCTATACTGGGCCCCTTGCTGTTCTCAATTTTTACAAATAATCTCCACTCAGCAGCGAATAGTTCTAGCCTTATCCAATACGCAGATGATTCAACTATTATATGCAGTGCCCCTACCCTGGCAGATTTACACAATAAAACCCAGGATAACTTCCACTCAGTTGAAAACTGGCTTATTGAGAATGGCCTCATCCTTAACCCCCCCAAAAAACAAGCTTCTGCTATTCCATCCCTCACAAATTACCACTCCTACCTCCTCCTTCACAATTTACTCTAAAAATGGTACCCCTATTTCACCTGAATCCCACACAAAATTACTCGGAGTTACCATTGATAAGTTAAAATTTGATATACACATTAACCTAGCTATTAAAAATACAAACAAAAAGCTAGGTAGTCCCTACAAACACAAATCCTTCCTGACCCTTAACACTAGATCCACAATAGCTCATACCCACCTTCTCTCATCACTACTGTATGCATCTCCATTCTTGACCAATCTATCCAAAACAAAAACCAATAAAATGACCTCCTGCTGCAATCAGATAGCCAAATTTGCTAATAACAGCTCTTTCAGAACCCATCACAGTCACAACCTAAAGGAATTGGGCTGGCTTGAACTGCCAAATTTACTAATCTATAATCAACTTATAGTCACTCACAAGCTGCTCTCCCAACCACATAAAACACCTTCACTAAGTAATATAATCCAACAGTACTCCTTTCCTAGGCAACTCCGCTCCACAGACAAGTTACTGTTAACAGTTACTAGAACCCACAACCATGCTGGTGACTCCTTCTACTCTTCTTACATGTCCAAAATCTGGAACTCCCTCCCCACATTTGTAACTCTTGAATTTTTCCTGCCCAAATTTAAAAGGTCTATCAAAACAAATGGCTTTGTCCATGCTCCACACCAGACTAACTCCAGTCCCACTCCTATACTATTGCAACTCTTGTCTTAATAATCTTTTGACTCAACAGCATAAACTTGTTCACTACAACAAAATAATGAGCATATATTTGTGTTAATTTGCTTGCTTTACTGCTGTTTACAAACCTACTGATAAATGTACCTACCTATGTACAAAGCATGACACTGAATTTGTGTTCTCATCTAGAAATTCTTAGTGGACCTAGTTGAAACATGTTTTTAATCAATGTATGTATGTCTTGTAAATTGTCTCTTTGGAGCTTAACTCCCTGGGCCTCTACTGAAAATGGACATGTATCCAGATGGACTATCCCGGTTAACAAATGTAAAATAAATAATGTGTTCAGTGAGCTCCCATTGATGTGGTAATTAGTGGGAACTGAGTTTTTCCCTATGCTAGTTAATGGAAACACTTTGCAATTTGGGCATATTCTAAAGGCCTGCATCCTTTTTCAGCCCCCTTTGGATTCCATTCTCAATTTTCTTGCTGAACTTTTTCAGCATAAATTGACCTATTCCACTATTAATGGTCAGCTAGCAGCTATTTCCAGTTTTCATGTTAGCAGAGGTAATATGCCAGTAGCTGCTTTGAAGGTTTCTAAAGTTTTTCTTAAGGGAATGTTCTTGCTGCAACCTCCTATTTAGGATCCTGTTCCCCTTTGGGATTTACCCTTCATGCTTCAGTTTCTTGCTGCTCCTGTCTTTGAACCTTCAGCCATGGTCTTCTTGAAGTTGTTGTTTTGAAAGACTCTCTTCATGGTGGCTGTAACCTCAGCCGATGGGTTATATAGCTGCAGGCTTTATCCTCTGTAAGGACAGGATCTGTCTTAGAAGCTACCTCAGGCAAAAAGAAGGATCAATCCTGAGTGTAATTTCAATCAGTCTGTTTTTTTTTACCAAAATTTACTAATAATGAAGAATATTTGCTGTACTGCTCTGATGTTCCTAAACAGCTGAGATTCTATTTGGACAGGAACAAAACCTTTAGAAAATGTGATCAAATTTTTGTTTCCTTTTCTTAGGCCTGGTTGGACAAACCAGAGTCAAAGTCACATTTATCTACATGGCTTTCTGATTGCATTTCTTTTGGGTATCACTTGAGAGAGACCAAAAGGTCACTTTACAAGACTGATGGCTACTTCTGTGACCTTTTACTCTGCAGTACTACTGATATTTGTGTTGCAGCTACTTGGGCTGGTCTCCATACTTATGTCACATTACAAATTGGATGTACATCTAAGGCCTTATTTGGTTCCACCATGGTGCAGAATGTTCTTTTCTAGGGCCTCACTGGGATGACATGTGGCTGGGACTCTGTCCCCCAAGTTAAATCCAGACAGAAAAGACAACATTAGATATGAAAGTTATGTACTTCATGATAGCTCTGTATTGTTTGTTTGTCTGGTTCAATCATCCCTCCCTCCTGTGAAGTACTTTGGCCAGAGCAGTAGACAGCGGAGCTGCTGAAGTGTCCCTCCTTCCATTTTGGGGTCCTCTGCTATTGTGATGGAGTATGACGGGAGGGGCAAACGATCTGTGGTAAGATGTGAGGGACTAGCATCTTAGGGGTAGAGGAGGTGGAGCACTGGGGTTGAAGTCTTTAGCCACCCGGCAGTGTGAACTTTGGCTCTAGATAACTGTCACTGTTGAAGTGACCATTGACCCCATGTACAAAAATGGGAAAAGGGGCTGTGGAGGGATGGATATGTTGGCTATGATAACTCACAGGTTGAACCAGATGGAAACATGCCATGGCCCTATCATTATGATAAGTAAATAATTTGTTTAATGTAAACAATGTCCATCTTACTTTTTCAGGATAATGTCAAGGCTGTTGGATATGCAAAAGTAGTGAAACTTTCCAAAAAAGGGAGCTGCTGCCTTCAAAATTTTTTTAAATTGTGCCTAGGTTTATGTTTGACTACCAATATTCAGTTAAATGAATGCAAATATAAAGGCTTACAAACTAATATGTGACCAGTCAAATCATTTACAAACACAGGACCTATAACTCCCCCATTCAAAAAGTTGCCCTTTTTGTTTCAGCACAGTACTGCTATAATAAACTTTACTCTGAAAAGCCACAACAGAGTGTATATAACAATACTGTAGTTCTTTAAGCACAGATTGCACTCTAAAATTGGAAAAAAGATATACCTGTTACGTGCTTCTGTAGCATGAAACCCATCTGTAGCAGCACTTTCAAAGAAGCGCTGTTACAGTCTGCTATCAGGAGGGGGATGTTCCCTCATTCACAGCAGTCCCTGACCATCTTTCATTATGCATCTGTGACAGTTTATAGATGTCTGTGATTTATTTAAATTAGGGCAATATTTAAAAACTGTCCCGGACTTTTTCCTGTGATATTTACTTGCAGCCAGTAAAACACAAACTGTTTTTTCTGTACTAATAGTACACGGATCAGATAAAGCTTCACTCTCAAAGTGAATTTTCTGGCATCCATGTCTTGAACACACAAAATCTTGGTTGCAATAGGAGACTCTATCATAACCCTCTATGTTGGAGATTCCTAGTGATAAAAGGCTTACTGATGTGAGGCTGGATCATCTCAGTGTTCTGTAAACTTCAGATATGCTGGAGAACTTGGCTAGCACCATCACATGTAATGAGTTGTTCTGGTGAAGGTGCTAAGTGCACCTACTGCTGTAACAGCCAAACTGGGCTGTTGGCCTGATGGGAGGTAAGTAATGTGCTTCAGTCATGTTGTGTACATTTCAGGGTAACATCTATGAGACTGTTTTCTAATGACCAAGTGACAGGCAGCCTGAAGACGCACCATTTTAACAAAGTAAAATTACCCTGTGATTTGCTTTGGGGAAAGGGAAATTATTTTCCCCAAACACATCTGCTGTTTCCTCAGGGAATCCTAACATTATCACACTTCAGTTTCTTACCTCTGAGGCCCACCTTTATAAATATTATGATTGGACTTATTACAGTAGACATTGCTGTGTAACGTGTAGAACTATAGGCAGTACTTGTCTACTGCAAATCCAAACAAGCATTTATATAGCATTCTAATGTTTACTTTTTACATTGCAACAAAGCACTTTCCTGGGCATATTTCTATTCTAGGAGAATAATGGCACCATTCTCTGTTGGATCTAGCAGAAAAGAAAAACCTTTACAGCAAGTAAGAAATTGTAGAATCTGAGCTTTTGAACATATACAAAAATTCAAATCAAAAGTGCTAAATTTGCATCCTGTTGATTGTGTTTCCAACAGTAGAGACATTCAGTATTTATCATATCACCAAAAGTAAACTTTTTAATATACTGACTGGATCTAAGATAAACTGTTTTTCTTTAAATATACTCCCTGGATACAAAGAGTATGTGCAAATCTTCTGCATGATGGGTTATATTTAAAAAAAAAAAAAAAGGCAAAATGTTGCAGGTGTTTGAAAGTTGATACAAACCCTTACAAGTGAGCATTACATTCTTTCATCAGAATGTATAGGAAAATGAAATACTCAAAACTGTTTACATATGTACAACAAAAAAAATTGTGTTATAAACCAAACCACAATTACATCTGAAATTACGCGCAAAACTTTGTAATACTTTTACTGAGGCAAAGCCCTCATGCCAGGTGTGATTCAAAGAAAATAAAAGTGTATATTTAACAGTGTTACCAGCAGCTGGGAGCACCAAATTTTTTTAGTCTACTAAGCTTAAAATAAAAGTAATAAAGCTGTTGGGCTGATTACATATCAGCACAGCTTTACACAGAACACCAAACCTATCTGTTAGAAACAGCAGCCTAATGTTGAGGACAAATGCCCAAACTAACCCCCCCCCCCCATAAACTCTAGAAACTTCCTAACATATTCCCTTCCAATAAATACCCTTGATACACAGGGGGATAACTGGGTTGGATTGCATAGCTATACTTATAAAGGCCCTTGCGGTAATTAGTTTGTACAGAACTATGAACTTATGAATCCACATTACTGACCACTAACGTCACACTGCAGATTAATCAACATGGCTGTGAAAAAGGTTACAACAGGCAATACTGTACATTTTAAGGAATATTCCTCGAATTTCCACATTAAAAGGGTCTGTCATTCAGTATTAAAAGTGATATAGACTATAAACAGAACTGAATCATATTATTTGATTAAAAAAAAGACCATTCTCCAAATAAAAATATCACATTTAGCCATTCTATGAGATTCTCAGTTGAAGTTGTTGGCAAGCCATTAGTAAGTGTCCCACATTTTGTCCATTTGTTCCACATTATGAAAGGCAGTGTTAGTCATTTTGGAGATGGAAGGTTGAGAGCTATGAGCAACACTGCAATGGCCAAATGCAGTTTTTAGAAAAGGACACAAAGCCATACTCCTGCCTCCTTGGTAAATCAAAGCAATGCATTGTGGATGCACAGCAAGTCTGTGTAACTCAATTATACAAAAAAGCCTAAACAGAGTTAGGAAAAACTGTGGAAAAAGCTAGTACCAAAGTCAGACTCTATACTGCCTCTTTCTTCAACTACTTTTAAAATGATGGCTACTTAGGATATTATCCTCTTACAAAACACAAAGGAAGGCCCAAAGATACAGCCACTGTACTTTTAAAGACAGTCAAGGACTTTAAAATAATGAGGGAAAGGCAGTCCATACAGCCTACCTCGACCTGGCAAAGGCCTTCGACACAATACCCCACTCAGGTATCATCGAAAAACTCATCAGCTTGAATGTAAACCCATACATCACAAGATGGGTTGCAAACTGGCTAAGTGACAGAACCCACAGGGTCAGAGTTGCTGGAGCCATGTCAGACTCAAAGCCTGTCACAAGTGGTGTCACACAGGGCTCAGTCCTGGGTCCACTCTTGTTCGGCATCTACTTTTCTGAAGTACAAGCAAACACAGGAGGGTTATGGCTGACAAAGTTTGCAGATGACTGCAAACTGGTGCCATAGTCGAAAACACATCTGACACAGATATCCTTCAGAAGGGCCTCACAGAAACGGATAACTGGTGCCAGAGCCATGGCCTAAAGTTAAACGCCAAGAAATGCATAGTCATACCCTTCGGGAAAAACAAGGTTACCCCTAGCTACCATATAGGTGGCAATCCACTGAGCACAGAAGAAGTCATCAGGGATCTGGGGACCCAGGTTGACAGTAGCCTTTCGTTTGACACTCATGTTGCTAAAGTAGTTAGGAAAACCTTCTACATTGCCCACCTGATCATGAAGGGATTCACATCTAGATCAAGGGAGGTCATCGTCCCCCTGTACTCATCACTCATTAGACCTATGATTGAGTACAATGCCCCATTCGGAATGTATCTGACCCGACACCTGCAGCAGCTGGAAAGGCCCCAAAAGTTCCTCACCAAAAGGATAAAGGGTCTCAAAAATATGTCTTATGCTGCCTGACTGAACAGCTCTATTCTGTCTCATACCGCTTGCTCAGAGGTGACCTGTGCCTGACATATAAGGCCATGTCAAACCCAGATTTGATGAATATGCTTCACCTCAAAAAATCTAGATCCCTCAGAACCACAAGGGCGGGAGACTTAAACCTTGACACGGTTATTAATAGAACGTGCTGGAGGGACAAATTCATCACCCAGAGACTCCCTATGCTGTGGAACAAAATCCCGGTACATGTGAGGCAGAGCACCTCACTGGCCTTGTTCAAGAGGAATCTTGACCAATGGATGGGAGATCGCAGATATACCCCAGGGATTACTTCAGTGTCACTGCTTGACAAAGGCACAGCAAAATAATAGGCATAGTTTTATTCAAACTAAAGGGGTGGCGAAAGCCACATAACTATGGGCTAGGCTTATAAATGCCCTTGGGCAGATAGCCTAGTATGCACCTATGAACCTATAAACCTTCTTTAAACTCAGGAAAAATATACCACTTAACACAGCCTTGTATAAAGTAAAGCACAGTAACCTTAGAGACCAGATTATATTCCAAAGCAAGTCCAAAACAGCACTGTTAGACCTCTTACAACACTTTTTAATACATTACTGAAAGGTGACCAAATAACAGAATTGTGGCATTAATCAGTGATGGTGCCTGTTCACATAAGGAGTTAATATGGTTACAAACAGGGATCACTGCTGGGGAAGGGGATGCAAATCTGCTAGGGTGAATTTGCTATCTTGTTTAATTTTAGGGATTCTTTTGCAAGTGTGGGAACATTAGCTGCAGTGCAGTTACTAAGCCAGCAAAGGACTAGCTAACTTCCAAAACAGCAAGTTAATGTCTGCCTCCAAAAGACCAAACACTATTGGAGACTAAGAATGCAGTTCAGACATAGGGGCAAACAAGATTGCACTTCTCCGGTGATGACGCCTTCAGACTGGCACAAAAATAAATACCTCACTAATGCCACATCCTCCTTGCACATGAATTGTTTAAGTACTTTAAATATCAAACTATTGAGTGGGGTGACACTGATTAAAGCTACAGGACAGAATATTAAATGCATACCCTGTGTTTCTTTACAAATGTAGAATTAATGTGTAATACAGTTGCACTTGTCCGCGGTGGTGGTGCTGCGGTAGCGTTGTCACCTCACATTCAGACACTGTCCGGGTCAATTCTCAGCTAGAGCGTCTTCTGCGTGGAGACATGCGTGAATGGGCGTACCTTCGTTGAAGGTTGAGTCAGGGCTGGTAACTTGGCACGTAAAAATCAACTACCAATCATTAGCGGACCGGAGTTCCGCTGTGGCGGCCCCTAAGTGGGAAAAGCCGAAAGACACAACAATAACTTGCTTGACTTCTTTTCTATGTTATGATTACTATTAATTTATTGGGAAAATGCCCTGACCTTGTAGTAAAACACTCAAACATCTTTCCCAACTGTCATAAGTATAGGACTAATAGAAAATGTGGTTCTCCTAAAGCACTATAAAGTCTATCACAGCAACATATACAACACTGAGTGATGCAAAGAGGCATCTTAAAGTATCAAACAGTTCAGAAAAACGGTGGTCTTGTAAACAATTTAATACATGCATATACTGAAAAAGTAACTTTTCACTGTCATTGGAGAAGGTTTAATCTATGATTAATGATACATTTATTAACTAAGCAAAACTGGTGTGCAAACTTTTAAGACAGAAGCTAGTCTGTTTCTCAGTGGCTGTGGAAAAAAAAGGCCTTCTACACTTTAAAGCTTCAACTTCAGTTTTGTAATCAGCCAAGAAAGAAGTCACTTAAACTCCAAGTTTATTTGTTTTTACATATTTAGGTTAAACTGTAGTTTTAGATTGCATATTAAGGACACCAAATCAAATTCTGATGTCCTTTTATGATGGACATGAATGGGAGTGAAAATGACTTCAAGATCTTAACGGCTAAGAATCTTCTCAAATTTATTCAAGTATATTCCCAGCAACCACAGCAGTTTACTGAATATGTACTTAATGACCTTTAAGCCAGAAACAGCACTTATTAAAAAAAAAAACACAAATATTTAATATGCAAGATGTTTTAAGACAAGTCCTGCATTAAATGACGACTCCCAACAAATTACTGGTTTTGCATTGCCAGATGAGATGAGAACACTGTAGTAGGAATTTGAGGAATGGGGCATGCCTAAGCAGCAATAATTCTCTGAGTTTGCTTCTTGAGATGGTTTTCAGTTTATCAAACATTAATGTCTGAGAATTACCTGTACCCTTTGGATGGCCATTTCATGTGCTGCTCTATATAATATATTGCCATGAATCCCAGATTTAAAAGGTCATTGCATCATAACTAATACAGCTAAAGTCTGTTGCCTTACTGAACTGGGAACAGCAGGAAGGAAAGTTTTCAAATTCCATGCAGTCATCACTGATGGGATATTTTTCATCTGATTCATTGTGCAACGCCATTGAAGAAGCTGGAATAGTTAAGGGAAGTAGAGATTTTATTCTGTCATCTTTTTATACTTATTTCCTTTTTTTAAATAATGCCATTATCAGTAGGCAGTTAAACTATGGAGGTCTTAGAAGGACTATGTTAAAACCATTAGGTATAAACAGAGAAATGTATCTCAAACTTCAGTGCAGAGTATTCTGATATAAGGTGCTACTAGCGACTACGGTGAAGGCAGTTCCATACAGCCAATATGGAATTTTCAATCACTCTTATCAGTGCATAATGATGCATGTCATGTTAAACATCTCTTCTGGAATGCCTAAAATCATCAGACTTTAGCATTTCACTTTTTGCTTTTCATAAGCTCATCTGGTAGCATGCTACCCCCCCCCCGGATATAGTGTCCACCTAACTGTATTCTGCCCCTGATCTCAAGTATGGCTTATACACTTAAACAGTCCACTACAACTGGGCTAAAAACATTTTCATAAGTGGATGGTCAACCTGCAACCCATTATACATGTAAAATCATCTTTCCGCAAGTATAACCCATTGTTATCTGTATCTTAACACAGTGTGAATACATATGCTGAGGTATGTCTCACACTTACTGTATTTTGTGTCCTCATCTGATTCCATTTCTGGGATAACTGTGCTTTTTGCTTAACTAATTCATTCCACTCCAACTTATGACAGAATCTGTATTTTATTTTGTGCATATCAGCTGCAGAGATGCAAGAGCATTACCAACTATTCTACACATTAAGTATCACAATGTTTTCCATTTTAATTGTTACTATTTGTTGGGTAACTACATCACTGCTTTCAGAGAAACTGGGACAGCAGGGAATTGCTAGGTTAAGTTCTTAATTATAATTAATGACCAGTGATTATATATACAATCTAAAACTAAAGTAAATGGGCACCACAGACAGTGTACAACTAAATATCACAATTATTAAACCTTTAAAGCAAAGGCATATACAGTTAGGAATAATGTCCACAGGAAATTATTTCTTCTGCAACAACTTTTCAAAACGTTGGAAAGAAGGGCATGAAAAGTACTACTTAGTGATGACAGAACAGCTGCTTTCAGGAGAATTTGGAAGGTTTGTCCTCTGTACTTTTGCCTTTATCGAACTAACTATATTAAAAAAAAAAATACATTTTAAATGGAATCCTTTTCATCTGCTTTCTTCTACAAAAGATACTTTCCCAGCTTATGCCAAGTGTCATAAATGAAGAAAGTCTGTCTGTGGTCACTTTATCAAAGCTTTATTCATTTATCTGTGGTAATTGTCTCGAGACAGATTATTCTCAGAAGCACATATTTCATTAAATCAGATTTAATTTACACTCTACAAAATACCATTACCATTCCCTCCAGAGATGTGCAGGCCTCATCAGTCCCTTCACCTACTATTTCTCTTCCACTTGGCTGTCTCCAGCAGGTGCATGTGCCACTAGTCAAACTCAAGTTTCGTGGGTTGTAGGCAGTCTTCAAGTACTGAATAAAGTGCACCATACGATGAAGGAATGTCAGACTGTCCATACTACTTACTTGACCTTGCTGAAGCCTCTGGCTACTTTACCACATAAGACATCTTAAGCAAACTAGTTTCAACATTACCCCTTACATTGATTACTAAATAGTTAATTAGTACATGCACTGAACTTGTAGTCCAAGTAGGAGGCATCTCCCCCGTCATAGAAGACTTGCTAAAGATGGGCCACAGGGTTCCATCTTGGATGTCCTTCTGCTTAACATTTACTTCTTAAAGTCAGGTAGAGCATCCAATCCAGATGACTGCAAACTGGATTGTTTTCAATTCACTCATGATACCCACATTCTCCAGCAAGACCCAGAGCAAACTTGCACCTAATGTGCTAATCATAGCCTTACCTTAAATGCTAAGAAGTGGGTTTTGCAAAATATGCATCATTTCCTCTTACAATATTGCTCATGTTCCTCTTAGAGGCCTGCGTACCCATATTAGCAATGGGCTCGTTTTGAACCACCATGTTTTAGTTGTAGTAACGATTTCTGTCTTGCACAGCTTATCTGTTGCTCATTCAAGACTGTCCTCTCCTCATTATTACCCCCTCACTGGTCTGATTACTGAATACAGTGTCCCTTTTGGAATGTACCTCTCAACACCGTATACAACTTGAAAGGCTCCAAAGATTGCTGACCAGAAAAGACTGTGGTTTTAGTCACACATGCTGTACAGACTAAACCTTTATCGCTCTACTCTGTCTGTTATGGGTTCCTCAGGAGTGACTGTTGCTTGGTGTTTCACACCATGAAAGACCCCCTCCCTTCTCAACCTACTTTACCTTCACAGATCAAACAGTTTAGCTAATATCCACTCCAAGGAAATAAACCTCGGCTGTAAGATTAACAATACATGATGGCCTTGACTTCTTACCAAACTCATCCCCCAGCTTTGGGGCAGATTTCCTCTGCACATCAAGCAGGTTACCTCTCTGAAAACCTTTAAAGCACACCTCAATGGACTGGATCAGTAATTTCAAATTCATGCCTGGAATTAATGCTAATGATCTTTATCCAGTACGAAATAGTCTGTTTTAATCATTACAAGGGTAATGTGGTTAACATTCTTGATGGCTCCTCAGCCCTAAGCTTAGTTTATACTTGCAAATCCACATACCTTGTAAAGATTCATAACCCATGTTTTTATATTCTAATTTAGATTCATAGGTTCATAGGTGTGTACTAGGCTAATGGCCCTAGAGCCTTTACAAGCCTAGCCCATAGGATTACCCTAGTATCATGCCACCTGACCTTAGTTCCTAGTGCCTCTGTGAAGTAGAGCCACTGGAGTGATCCCTGGGGTGAATTTTCTATCTCCCATCCACTCATCAAGATTAAACTTGAAGAGGGCCAGTGAGGTGCTATGCTTGACACGTGTGGGAACTCTATTCCATAGCATGGGCAGGCTCTGGGTTATGAACCTGTCTCTCCAGAATGTTCTGTTGATTGAGGTAATGAGGTTGAGGTCTCTGGAGCATGTGGTGCACAGGGATTGGGATTTCTTTAGATGTAGCATTTCTGGCAGAGCTGGGTCAGACATGGCTTTGTAAGTCAAGCAGAGATTGCCTCTAAGTAGGCAATATGAGACAGAGAATAGCTGGAGTTTTTTTAGTCTGTCCATATAGGATAGTGTTTAAGGCCTAGGATCCTCTTTGTGAGGTACTTTTGCAGCCTCTCCTGTTGTTGCAGGTGTCTAGCAAGGTACATGCCAAATGGGGCATTGTACTGTATGCTTGGCCTAATGAGGCGAGACAATGACCTCTCTCTTCCTGGATGCAAAACCCTTAGTAATGAGATGTGCCACACAGAAGGACTTTCTGACCACAGTGGCAAAGTGATGGTCAAAAGAGAGGCTGCTGTCAACCTGTGTTCCCAGATCTCTTATAACGCCTTCTGTGTTCAGTGGACTACTATCACTGTGGTAATTCAAGAGAACCGGGTTTTTCCCGAGGGGATGAAAACACATTTTTTTGGCATTGAGCTTAAGACCATGGTTCTGACACCAGTTGTTGGTCTCAGTGAGGCCTTTCTGTAGGATGTCACCATCACTTGGGAAGTTTAATAATAGCTCCCAACTTGCAATCGTCTGCAAACCTTTTCAGCCAGAGTCCTTTTGTGTTGGCCTGGATTTCAAAGTAGATAGCAAACAGGAGAGAACCCAGGACTGAACCCTTTGGGACTCCACTCATGACTGGTTGGCAGTCTGACTTGGAGTCAGCTACTTTCACACTGTGGGTTTTATCTGTGAGCCAGTTTGCAACCCACCTAGTGATATAGGGGTTGATGACCAGCTTGGTGAGTTTTTCTATGATTCTTGAGTGGGGAATGGTATCAGAGGCCTTGGCCAGATCAAGGTAGGCTGTATGAACCACCTTGCCTTCATCCACAGCTCCGGTGACTGACTCAAAGAAGTTGACCAAGTTGAGCAGGCATGATCTACCCTTCATAAAACCAAACCGTGTAGGATCCAGAGGTTGGAGATACCCTATATCCTTGTTTATTAAGTCCATGATGATGCGTTCCTTAGCCTTACATATCCGACTCATCAGGCTAATAGGGTGATAGTTCTCAGGGTCTGTAGTCGCTCCTGTGTGGAGAGGGACAGGGGCAGCTTGTACTATTGGACTGCATCCCCCACAACTGTAAAAGAAAAGAAAAAACAAAGTAAAAAAACAATAGCAAGTCCTGAAACTCCGCACATGCATGCAGGACTCCAGACTGGTTAAACAGCAGTCCAGATTAGGAATAAGGCATCAGACTACTGAGATGCCCAGCAGTTACAACTGCATAGACTGGAAGGGGATCGGACTGCAACGTCTGAAAGCTGCATAGCTGCTCGCTCTCGCGGGAAGGACTTTACTTACTGCAGGAAGGGATTTTGAAGCTGAAAAAATGCAGCATATACTTGGTCACTAGAGAATTACTCGGGCTCAAACCCTGTACCTTGGGTGCAAATAGCAATAGCCTGAATTCCCTACTTTCTGATTTTTAACTCATTTTTGTTATGTTCCTCATAAAATCTGTTGTTTTCTGGATTTTGAATTCACTAAATGACAGGTATTTGAATTTCAGACTTCATATTCTTCAGAAAGTACATGGTAATACAAAACCTTTTATTCTAGCAATTTTCTAAGTTTATAAGATCAATATTTGAAATTTGTCCCTATTTTTGGGCCTGTATTATTGGCTTTGTCCAGGTTTTTTGTGCTAAGAGGTTGAGAACTGCATTCACTAAATGATAACCATTTAAGTTTGACTTCCTGTCTTTCAAGAAGCAGCTGATTTGCCACAGTGGTATGTTGCTATGACTGTACTGTACAGGGTCCTGGGTTCAAAACTTGGCAGTGAAATGTGTGGTGGTAACGCAGCATTTTATTCTAGCAACTTTCCAAGATTATACAAGCAATGTTTAAAATGCTTTCCTGGTTTTGGGCTTGTGTCCCCCACAAATAAATGTTGGCTTTTTCCAGATTTCTTGTACTGCAAAGTTGAGAGATACAGTTGAGTGTCGAGTGGATTTTACAAGGAGCTGAGAGCTTCAGGGAAAGAGAAGTTTAGTGCTGCTTATTCTGAGTCTGCTTGCATTGTTAATAGCACAACAGGTAGTGTACTTGCTTTTGATGCAGAAGGCTGTGGGTTCTACTCCCACAGTATATAGATGCATTGCTTATACTATACTGGGTTGTACTTTTAAAAGGGGTGGATGCTGCAGTTCTGAAAATGTCCTCTTTGGCAGAGAGATCTAGTAATTATGAACCGGTCATCAGTTTGACATCCATTCCCTATTGCAATATTACTAGCTTATTTTTTTAATGTAATACAAGTAATTTATTCCTCAAGGGCAACAGATACTTTATTTGTAGATGAAACAATGAAATACATAAAGTTGTCTGCTAGCAACAATGTCTTCATTGGTTACAGATCCCTTTAATGTGGAATTATTTAGATGACTTTTACTTCTGCAGAGATTGTGCATATTTACTGATACTGGTGGATTGTAGAAGTTTGAGTAGACTTTATGATGGAAACGTTCTGAACTGGGCAGTTTTTTCATTATTGGTCCATGCATTTTGTTTCATTGTTTACTGGAAAAATGTTCAAAATGCCCTGTAACTGAACTGTATTAAACAAGGAATATAATTTAATACAATCAGGAATGTGCATCAAAGAACACATGTATGTTTCGTGTGCAAGGGGCCTATGATTTGAAAACAGCCCAAAGTTAATCTTTTATCTGCCACTGGCCAGATATATTTCTTTGAATGTGGGTTTCAATGAATGTGAGTATGATGGGCAGAGAAGTTTAATGTTAAGTCTATTTTCGTTGTGAGACTGCATTGCTTTGTTTAGCAGATGTCTATTAGTGTTTGTGCTGTAAAATGTAAAATATAACTTTTAAATGAAATCCAAATCATTGTAGAAGTAAAGCAGTATGCAAATTACTGTGTTTATGGTACATGGGGTGAAATAGCCAAGTAGTGGGACATTGGAATGGCTGCAGGGGGGAGGCCCCATTCGACCATGATTTTGTGAGGGGGGGTGGTAAACTCAAAGACAGCCCCAGCTGAACTATACCGCTCAACTGTCCAGATTTTCACAGAATGAATAGATTTTCACTTTTTATTGTTGGTTTGTTCCTCATAAAATTTGTGATTTTTCTGGCAAATCATAATGACTGACATTGAGTTTCAGACTTCATACCCTTCAGAAAAATGCATGCTAAAGAAAGACCTGTTTTTATATCAATTGTCTAAGTTTATACAAGAGCAATTTTTAGTAATGTTTGTATGTTCTCCCAATATATTTGGCCTTGTCCAGATTTCCTGCATTAAGAGGTTGAGAGGTACATGCAAATAAATTGCTTTATAGAATTAGGTATATCCAAACCTCTCAACTGTCCCCAATTTTGGCTCAAAATGTTGCTCTCCCTCCAATAATCCCTCCACAAAATTGCAATTTTAAAAGAAAACGTGGAGGGTTTACAATTAATAAATAATTGTAATGATCAGACTTCTAGATTTATGAAGCTGGAAACTGATGGTGTAATGATGAATGTTGTTAGTGTATATGCTCCACAAGTTGGGTGTGCGATGGATGAGAAAGAAAAATTTTGGAGTGAGTTGGATGAAGTGGTGATGATTGTACTAAGGGTGAGAGACTGGTGATTGGAGCAGATTTCAATGGACATGTTGGTGAAGGGAACAGAGGGGATGAGGAAGTGATGGGTAGGTATGGTGTTAAGCAAAGGAATGCAGAAGGTCAGATGGTAGTGGATTTTGCGAAAAGGATGGACATGGCTGTGATGAATATGTATTTTAGCAAGAGGGAGGAGCATAGGGTGACATACAAGAGTGGAGGAAGATGCACACAGGTGGATTATATCTTATGTAGAAGGGCCAGTCTGAAGGAGATTGGAGACTGTAAAGTGGTTGCAGGGGAAAGTGTAGTTAGGCAGCATAGGGGGCAGCACCAAGGATCAAATGGTGGAAATTGAAAAAGGGTAATTGTAAGGTAATGTTCAGGAAAGAGTTAAGACAGGCACTGGGTGGCAGTGAAGAGGAATAGCTGGGTAACTACAGCAGAGCTAGTAAGAGAGATGGCTAGAAAGGTGCTTGGTGTGACATCTGGAAAGGAGGACAAGGAGACCTGGTGGTGGAATGAAGAAGTACAGGAGAGTATACAGAGAAAGAGGTTGGCAAAGAAGTGGGATTGTCAAAGAGATGAAGAAAGTAGACAAGAGTATAAGGAGATGAGGTGCATGGCAAAGAGAGAGGTGGCAAAGGCTAAGGATAAGGCGTATGAAGAGTTGTATAAAAGGTTGGACACTAAGGAGGGAGAAAAGGACCTGTACCGATTGGCTAGACAAAGAGACCAAGCTAGTAAAGATGTGCAGCAGGTAAGGGTAATAAAGGATGATGAGAGAAACGTACTCACAAGCAAGGAGAGTGTGTTGAGCAGATGGAAAGAGTACTTTGAGGGGTTGATGAATGAAGAGAATGAGAGGGAGAGAAGGTTGGATGATGTGCAGACAGTGAATCATGAAGTGCAGTGGATTAGCAAGGAGGAAGTACAGATAGCTATGAAGAGGATGCAGAACAGAAAGGCTGTTTGTCCAGATGACATACCTGTGGAAGCATGGAGGTGTTTAGGTGAAATGGCAGTGGAGTTTTAACCAGATTGTTTAATGAAATCTTGGAAAGTGAGAGGATGCCTGAGGAATGGAGAAAAAAGTGTTTTGGTACCGATTTTTAAGAATAAGGGTGATGTGCAGAGCTGTAGTAACTACAGAGGGATTAAACTGATCAGTCACAGCATGAAGTTATGGGAAAGAGTAGTGGAAGCTAGGTTAAGAAGGGAGGTGATGATTAGTGATCAGCAGTATGGTTTCATGCCAGGAAAGAGCACTACAGATGCGATGTTTGCTCTGAGAGTGTTGATGGAGAAGTACATAGTAGGTCAGAAGGAGTTGCATTGTGTCTTTTTGGATTTAGAGAAAGCATATGATAGGGTGCCTAGAGAGGAGTTGTGGTATTGTATGAGAAAGTCGGGAGTGTCAGAGAAGTATGTAAGAGTGGTACAGCATATGTACGAGGGTAGTGTGACAGTGGTGAGGTCTGCGGTGAGAGTGACGGATGCGTTTAAAGTGGAGGTGGGATTACATCAAGGATCAGCTCTCAGCCCTTTCTTATTTGCAATGGTGATGGACAGGTTGACAGACGAGATCAGACAGGAGTCCCTGCGGATTATGATGTTTGCAGATGACATTGTGATCTGTAGTGAGAGTACGGAACAGGTGGAGGTGACCCTGGAGAGGTGGAGATATGCTCTAGAGAGAAGAGGAATGAAGGACTAAGACAGAATATATGTGTGTGAATGAGAGGGAGGATAGAGGAATGATGAGGATGCAGGGAGTAGAGGTGGCAAAGGTGGATGAGTTTAAGTACTTGGGATCAACAGTTCAGAGTAATGGTGAGTGTGGAAGAGAGGTGAAGAAGAAGAGTACAGGCACGATGGAGTTGGTGGAGAAGAGTGTCAGGAGTGATTTGTGACAGACGAGAACCAGTAAGAGTGAAAGGGAAGGTCTACAAGAGGATAGTGCGACCAGCTATGTTACATGGGTTGGAGACAGTGGCATTGACAAAAAGGCAGGAGTCAGAGCTTGACGTGGCAGAGTTGAAGATGTTAAGATTTGCACTGGGTGTGACGAGGATGGACAGGATTAGGAATAAGTATATTAGAGCGTCAGCCCAGGTTGGAAGGTTTGGATACAAAGCCAGAGAGGCAAGATTACGTTGGTTTGGACATGTGCTGAGGAGGGATGCTGAGTATATTGGGAAAAAGATGCTAAGGATGAAGCTGCCAGGTAACAGGAAAAGAGGGAGGCCTAAGATAAGGTTTATGGATGTGGTGAGAGAGGACATGCAGGTGGTTGGTGTGATTGAGCAAGATGCAGAGGACAGGAAGAAATGGAAACAGTTGATCTGCTGTGGTGACCCCTAACGGGAGAAGCCGAAAGAAGATCAGACTTCTAGATTACTTTTAGTTCAGAAATGCATGTAGATTCTCTTATTTTTGTCAGCTGCTCAAGTTAACAGTACTAATATTAAAAAAGTGTCCCTTCTTTGACAGGTTCCCAGCTGTATTGTGTGGCTATTTTATATTTTTGTGTTACATTTTTGGTCTGTTTTTCATAAAATTGTGGTTTTCTGGCAAATTAGTGGCAAATCATTAAAGATTGAAGTTAGAAAATAATGACAGACATTTGAGTTTCAGATTTCATACCCTTCAGAAAATTCATACTAATGCAAAACCTACTATTCTATTATCTTTCTAATTTTATAAGAGCAATATTTTTAAACTGTCCTTAATTTTGGGCCTTTGTCCTGCTTCTGTGTATGGCTTTGTCCAGATTTCTTGCTCTGAGGTTGAAAGGTATGACAAATGTGTCAGGGCCATCACAGTCAGCCAGAAACATTTCAAATTGTAACATACTTGTCGCACCCCACTACCCTATTTAGTGACTGGATGTGTCCAAGCAAGGCAAGAAGCAGTTATGCAGTGTAAGTGTGCAGAGTATCCCTCATCCAAGATAGACACAAGTAGTACAGTAGCTTTTCATCTGTCCTTGATTTTGCAGAATGTTCTGGTTTTCGGTCATATTTTTATACTGTTGTTTTATGCTTATTATTCAGAAAATGCATGCTGTTGCAGTGTCTGTTGTTCTGCGTTTAAGTAGAAATGCTTTAATGACCATCAGGTAAGCTTGTCTGAGATTGTAAGATGCAAATAAGCTTTAATAAGCATACTGTTAAAGAATTACCAACATTGAAAGCCTTTCTGTTGTTGCCATGCAGAGAATATTTACATAACTAGATAACGTATAAGCCTTAGGTACTGAAATGCATATGACAGTAATAAAGGACAGAATTACAGTATTTGCAGAAGGTCATTACATTTGTTGGAGACTTTCAGTCATCTTTGCAGGCTTTACCTATAATCTAAACAGAATGCCAGTGTGTGGTCCATAACCAGTGCAGTAATCCTTTAAGCAATTTATCTTGAGCTTGTTTCTTGTTTGCTGTTCATTTTTTTACTTTGATCATGTTTTCCCCATGAAACAAGTAGATAGTTGTCAGGCAGCAGGTCTTTTTTTGGATAAGAAACATTTTTACAAGTGGGGGTATCACAGAGATTGCTACTTTCAGCATGTTACTTGGTGCTTTTACAAAACTGAATATAAATTATAATTAGATCTGCAGTGTAAGAAGAAGTGGTTTGAGTTGAGTGCTGCTTGTTTTTTTTTTTATTCTTAATTTTGACCGGTGTTCCAGTAATGTATTAAAAAGTAATCTATTTTTTCATGCAGCACAACCTTTTTTTCCATCTAGATATTAAGTAAATTGTCATGTAGCCAATGCATTGAAAAATTTTTTTTCTTCTACACTTCATTTGGTCTTGATTGGACTCTCATGATGGTTTGGCACCCAGGGCAGCGTTTTAAAGTCCCAGTTTTTGTGGTTGAGCATAGCCCCACCCCTTTCTAGTTGGCCACACCCCTTTCTGCTGGCCCCACCCATTCAGCTGTCTCCTGCAGCCCCCCTTTGATTTGATGTCACCAGCCGCCATTGGAAAGGGATGACTGTAGCAGTGTGCCATTCGGTAGGGACAAAGCCTGAGGTGAGGCTGTGACTAAACAGGGCACACAGGTGAGGTGTCAGTTCACACTGTAGTTCATGTAGAATACAGCCAGGGATATTGTCAGGTCCCATACACGCTGTATTCTTGGCCTTGGACAGTACTGTTTTAACCTGTGCAGCAGTAATACTGGGTGCCTGGTAATCTACTGGTATTGTGATTGGTCTTTCTGGGGGCGGGGGGGTTAAAGTTGGCATTGAATCTGTTAGCCAGATCTGTTGGCTTGGTTTAAGAGGTACCATTGTGCATTACCTCAGAGCAAATTACGGTATTGTATAGAGATTCTTTACATAACTATAGAAGGCCTTGTGGTTGTCTGTTATATGCTACAATTTTGTTTTCATAGCTAGCTTTAAAGGATTTGATGAGGGATCTCATACTTTTGCTGAGGCTGATCAGGGAGTTTTTCCAGTCTTGGGACTTCAGCTTATTCTGCATCAGTTTCCTCCTTCTGTTGCAGAGTTTGTTTATGGCAGGGGACCACCAGATTGGCTTCCTTTTTTTTGAGGAGAGTGTCTTGGTTCTATTGGGTATGGCGAGAGCCATGCATTTGTGTATGATTCGGCAGTCATGCAACTATTCTCCATTTGCATGGGTGCCTTTAAGTTGGCCACCTCTATTTTTAGGAGCTCAAAGTTAGCTTTGGAGAACATTTTCATGGTGGTTACCTTTGTGGGGGGTGGATTTCTAAGGTGATTAGTTTGTGGTCAGATCTAACCAGGGAGGAGTTGACTACTGGTGTAGAGCAACGGTCGCCCATGTTAGTAATGACCAGGTCAAGGATGTTGTTACCTCTAGTGGAGGTAAGAACAAACTGGTCCAGGGCATTGGAATTAATGAATTCCAGGAAGCGTTGGGCAGGTGTATTGGTACACGATTAGTTTTCCCAGTTAATGGAAGGTAGTTGAAGTCGCCCACTATGAGAGTGTTAGGTTAGACCCTAATACTCTCCAGGGTGCAAGTCTTGGGATCTATAGCAGGCTACGATCTGAATCTCTGTCTTACCCAATGTTAGCTGCATCTGAAGCATCTCAGATGCGTTACGTTGGGCTACCATCTGGAGGCGTGTGCATCCTTTATGAATATGGAAATACCACCACCTTTGGAGCTTCAGTCCAAGTTCTGGGGCCAAAAGGTGTGGAATGAGTTGTAGCCTGGTAGTGCAGGGGTGCTTTTTGCTGCTTTGAACAAGGTCTCTGTTACAGCATAAATGTCGATGTTCTTCATTTTAAGGAGTGCTTCGAGTGAGTGCATTTTGAGATTTAGACTTCTAGCATTCAGCAGCATGACCCTCAGACTGCATTTGTTTGTAACTGTTACGATGGTAATTTGGTCTTTGGAACACCGCCTAAAAAAGGCAGTATACGGATGGAAAGAGCCTTGGCCAGTATCCAGAAGCCAAGGGGAGACAGATGCAGGCCATCTCTGGCAAAGCATCAAGGTCTGTCAGTCATGTCATCCCAGGCAGACAGATACTGGATCCCCTTAGAATGACACCAGAAACTTAGCCATTTGTTGAAATCAATCAGTTTCTGCTTGTACTGTGGTATCATTCTGTGTGATGGTAGGATGCTGCTCAGGGCTAGGGTCATACCCGCCTGAGCTACATAATCCAAGAGCTCCTCCATGTCTCTTCATGTAGTCCAGGGAGGTACGGACTATGTCTCAGGTCATTCAAACCAACATGTACAGAGACAGTCATACCTGTTGCTGAGGGACCTGAGTGCGTGTGTTATGTGGCAGATCCTGGCACCTGACTGGCAGGTGACTGTTACTTTCTCCTTATTCATCCTAGTGAGTGGGACATCAGTGTTCCGCACCACTGAGTCACCTATGACTAGTGTGTTGAGCATGTTGTTTTGTCTTAGGGGATTTGGTTGAGTGGCACACGGTTTAGGAGAGTTATGTGTCTCGTGATTAGTGTTGTGTTGTGGTGGTCGAGTGGGTTTCTGCCTTGAAGGTCTCTCCTGTTTGGGTAGATTTTTAATGAGAGCCTCCGCGAAGGTGGGTGTGTGGTTTGTGTTTTTATAATGAAGGCAGTGCTGGTGTGTGTTCTGGAGGGCTGTGTGCTCCATGTGGTGTGGTGCAAGTGTTGACTTTCTCCTCTTGACCAGCTATTCCAATCTTGGCTGGAGAGTGCATGGCTTCCGATCTGGATATATAAGTGCATCTCTCGCAAGTTGTTGGGAGGTAAGAGGAGAGGGATGTAAGTGTACATATAAGGCAGTTGCTACATTGCCTCAGGATGCCCAAGTTCACCAGGTTAATAGTTGTAATAAACTCCTGATCCATCCATCTATCCATAACCCGTTTTTCCCTTTTTTTTTTTTTTTTTTTATTTTTGAAGATTGCAAAATTATTGTTCTTAAAATGTTTTGTAATAGTTTAGAGCTTTTCTCCCTGGGCTTCCACTGAAAATGGGCTTCTACCCAGTAATCAAATGTCAATAAATAAATTAACCTATTACAGGTGTTTGTTTATTGCTTTCATTCCCTAAAACAAATAGGCCTGGTTTTGCTAAGATAGCTGCCCCATCTTGTGTGATGATGAGGTAGGGTTTCCAGTCATTCTACTAGATATCCAAATGGAGCCAGTAGCCGGCGTGACAGGATCTAGATAGCCAGGTGAAGAATGACCAACTGGAAGAATCAGCTTCCTTGAAAGGGGCAGTGGGGTTGTGTTTCTGAAAGGACTTCATGACACAAATTCTATTCTTAAGTTGCACTAATGTTTTTTACTAAATGGCCTGTTAACATACCTTTCTGAAAAATGAAGTACCAATATTGTTAATAAACAAAATCAGGCTCTTCTTTTTACTTGTATGTGAAAAAAAACAACTCCTGTTACTGAAACATGGCAAAGAATTAATTTAATTTGCATTTTTATGTAATGTTCTCATGACAAGCCAAGGAAGTGAGATTTTTTTCTTTTTCAAGTAGTATGTTTTTTTTTATTATAAACTCTGTGCTAAACTAAAATGTCGGACTGTTCCTGGGTCCTATCAGTGTGACATACATAAACACAGAATAAAACAAAACTATAGAGTTGTTTCTATAAAAAAAAAGACAAAATGTGATCAGTTCAGGTTATTCACATCTAGGTAATCCCAGTAAAGTAATACCTGTGCCCATTCATTCCACTAGGTTTCTGTTTAGTAGTTTATCAATAAAGTCTTGGACATCTGCAGGTAAAGCATCATCCTTATCAGGCCACATGATATCTGCACAAAGAAATCAAAAGCAAAATGTAAGAAAAAACATATAGTTAGAAAAAATAGGATGGGTTGAACTGTCAAGCCTACTGCAGTTCAACCAGCTAATAGTGGCACATAAAGTCCTTTACCAACTAGAAAATACACCTGCACTAAAAATATTATCAGCCCCTACACCAGCACCCAGCCACTGTGATCATCCACTAGACTCCTAGTTCAGACATACAAATCCAACTACTCAGCTGGGGACTCTGTTTGCCAACTCTGTTGGAAAAATATGGAACAGACTCCCAGCTGACTTAACCCTAGAACCCTCACTAACTTGATTCAAAAACAAACTCAAGAAATACTTCAAAACTCATTGGTTATGTCCTTGCACTAACCCCAACTAGTGACCTCTCTTTCTTAGGTGCCTTACCTTCAACTACTTCTAACTTTTCTACCACTCCATTCCAGGAAGGGTCAATTGCATAACTACTGCTCAGTGTGTCTTAAACCTGAATGTAATGTTATGTATGTCTAACTTTGAAAATAATGTTATGTTTTGTAAAGTGTATAAGTACTATATGTGCTAAATGTTGGTATTGCTTATGACTGTAATCTGCTTGAAACTAGCATTTACTAAATGTTTGATGTGTATTATCTTGGAGCTTTTCTCCCCGGGCCTCCACTGAAAATGGACATGTATCCAGTTGGACTATCCCAGTCAACAAATGTAAAATAAATAAATAAATAGTACATCTATACAAAGCTATACTGATAACCTTCACACAGTACAATGACATGCAAGACAATGTTACATACATACAAGTGTACTGAAACTAAAGCATGAGTCTTTGGTTTCAGTTCATTCCGCGTATTATGGGCACCTTCTTTGTGCTGCTTTAATGCCTAAATGGTAAATTCACTTATCAGGTAGGCATCAGATGTGGCTTTCTGTAGCAGGTAAGTGTTAGGACTTCCTTGTATGCTATCCCCAGCTCAGAAATCATTCAGAATTTTCTCTATCCTTGCCTCATGGGTGCTTACACCTCCAGCTGGAAATTCCAGTGTTCCCTTATTTTAGTAGCTAGATCTGAAATGATAGTCCTTCATGCTGCCAAAAGATGGCAAACCTGCCCCCAACCTCTTCCCCAGAGATCAAAACACATGTGGAGAAGACCTGAAATCCTGAGCACTGTTGGCCGTTTGATCCTGAAGGATTAGGTTGGGAGATGAATAGCTCTGCTGCTTGTGCACTGGGGCTGAAACACCTTCTTCCCTCCACCCTTACATTTAGAGGCATAGCTAAGGGTGGGGGAGGGAGGAACAAAGTGTTAGGCATCTGCTGATTGAACCCCTATCAGTTTTCACTGCATGTCATTTCATTACCACAATTTAGAAATTAGTGGCAGTATTGCATTTTGGGTCAGAGCTGGAGTTAACTGCTCAGTGGTTGCTATAGTTTAAAATTAAATAAGAGCCTTTTTATGGCTCTTGAGCTTAATGGTGAGAGGGTACTAGAAAGAGAAATGGCATTGGGCCAGCTATACACCTCTACTTATATGCATGTTTATTTTTTTTAATACTATGCATTTTTTTTTAATTTTGAAAAGACAGAGCAACTGATCTCTTGCCTCTCTTTCAGAGTATCCTTAATCTGTCTGCCAGATAATTGCTTCTAGAGAAAGTGGCATTTTGCAATTCCTTCTGGTTTCCACTAGGTAACCTAGAAAGACACCTTACTACACATTTCCTAAACACTATCAGAATAAGGGCAGCCCTGCCCTGAGAACCCTGATCTTGTCTCATGTTGTGCCTCCACATGGTCTTTGGGATTTAGTAGTTTAGTCTTTGTCTCACAGGCATGAGCCCTACATGTATGCTTTCTAATGGTCCTAGAAGCATTTTATTTTTATGTGAAAGTCGGGTAGGAACTCCAAGAGCTCTTGCTTCTGATGGCTGAACACACAGTATGGCTAGTACAACATGTTCCTAAGGTGGTTACCACTCTACATCTCCAGGCTCTTAAGAGTCTTTACCTAGAGCCAAGACACTCAGATGGGCAGGAGTGCACTACCAGTCATGAGTTACAATGAGAACTACAGAGATGGCTTAGGGATGCTGGTATGTAAAGAAGTACCTCAAGGGTATGATATACTTACCTGACCTCCTAGTCATAGTGGGCAACTTACCTCAAAATTTCCAAGCAGGGTTTAAGGCCAGTGTGATAATAGAAAAAAAAAGACTATAACCTGTAGTGTGGATTTGGAAAAATTCAGATAATGGCTCCCTGCATTTTCTGTCATAGTATTGCTAACCTGTAGTTACTGGCCAGCCTTCTGAAAATGTTTCTCAAAAGGACAAATTCTCAGGTAGCAAATTGATGTGATGAATAGGACATGAAGACCTTGGCCAAAGACAGGGCATTCTCTAGTCTGAATTCAAACTCGAAGTCCAATGACTTATAAGACCAAGTATCTGCTGGGACCCTAAACCAATGCTGTACCATTTTTCCTCCAGCAGCACAATGAAATGGGCTCTAGAGACATAATTTTTATTATGTCAACCACAGCCCTGGTTAGCATAAGGAGCTATTAAGAGAAAATGTGAGAGTCTCTTGAAAGTGACAAGGGACATCAGCCTATAGCTACTGAATATTATGTGAGCAATCCATAGCAGACTTCCAGGGGGCATCCACCAATACATGCTGAATGATGTCCCCCCTGTGTGCTTCCAATACCTAATCCTTAGCCTCAGAATGCTGTAAGGTAACAGAAACAGAGGTGAGGATAAATAGGATGATCCAATAGGAACATCTAATCTCACAGGGTGGGGGAGTTCATTCTTCCTCATATGGAAAAGCTCTTCACCCGAGCAGTGACAGTCATTCCTACCTCAGTATGTACCAGTAGTGTCAACATGCAGCTGTCCTTATACCTTTTTTAGGTTCATAGGTAATGATTAGCCTAGCTGCCCTTGTGGGCCATTTTAAACCTAGCCAATTTTCGTTTTGGTGCTGGAATTAACCTATCACACTTGGTGATAAGTTGGCCTTATCCATCCCATGGCCAATAATTATATATTACCCCTAGAGAGAATTATTGAGATCATACCATAGATAATCTGAGGGGACCCATGAATTGGATAAAGCAATTGTGAGTTGCCTCTGTCATTAGTAGTAGGGGGGGGGGGTAGTAGTCCTGGTGTAAACTTTGGTCTCTTTGGTTATTGGTCAGTTGTGGCTTGTCATCAGAATAACCTGGGCTCCCAGTGGTTTGTAGTTATTTTCCAGGGTAGATCACTGACCTCCTTGAACCTGTCACACAGCTTGGGAGCAGTGTCTGGTTAAGTGACTTGCTCAGAGTCACACAGTTAGGCAATGGGGGCGGAGGGAATCAAACCTTGCACCACTGTACCACAGGAAACAGCTCATTAACAGCTCCTTAATCTTCTAAGCCAAATGCCAGACAAATTTTCTATGCCAGCTAGGTTCTTAGTTGAGATCACTTGCCTTCCTTCTGCTGAAGCTCTTCTCTTGAGTCCTCCTCAACCATCTCTTGTTTTCAAATAAAGCAGCAATGATGAGAAATCCTTGTTGGGATCTCATTGCTTAGCTTGACACAGAACGCTTTAGTGATTTTGAGTTCCCATCACTCCATGCAAACTTAAAATCTTATACAGCGAAAACTCAATGAGAAGGGGAAATCTCGCAGAAAATCTTACGAAATTGCAGTTTTCAGAATCATGACAAGGGTGAGGGCCATACATACAGGTGTAATATCTGTAAACCTCAGAGATAAGTATCTTGAGGTTAAATAAGAAAACAGTAAGGCATTTTAGGAGCTCTTTACTAAAGAAAAGGTTTAAGACTAACTTTTTTTTCAGTTGTTGCAATTACATAGATGCAAGAAGCAATGGAATACTCTGAAAAAAATCCAATCATCTACCAGAATGACCTGAGGTCAGGCTGAAGCACCTCCTCTTTGGTTGTAATGCTCCAGCACAACCAAGAGTAAGAAAAAGAGGCATTTGCTATCTGTACAGGAGGCAAGCTTTCACAGGAATGCATTCTATCTTGAGGAAGAGAAGTCTGCAGCTTTTGCCGAATGGAAGGTCAGAGGATCAGTATTGTGTTTTTAATGAAGTAAAACCCATAAAACATAACTGCCTATCGTCAGTGGTGAGCAAGAAAAGTAAGTCAGGTGAAATGCAAAGTCTCGTAGCTTGCAAGTAGAAAAATGAGGGGAATCAAAATTCAGAATGAACCTTGTTAGCTGATGTGTTTAACTATTCAAGCTCTATTGTCCGATAGCTTAGTCAGAACACGTGCAGGGATATGTGAATGTCCGTGCAGAGCAATTTGGTCATTTGCTTATATGGCTTTCTTATTAGGTACAAAACAACATAACTGACAAGAGTGATTATAATGTACCTGTAACTACTTGCATTAAAATCTCTTCGGCTGTACTACCATAGAATGGAGGGTATCCTATGGGAAACTCAGAATATGCCCATGGCCTAATAAAATCGATAGGTTGTCCATAACCTTCCCCTTGGATCACTTCAGGGGCCATGTATTCTGGTGCAACACTTATCTGTAAAAAAGTGTGAACAGGGAAAAAAAAAATCAGAAGACAGCATCTTCTGTAAAAGCTGTTTTGAAAAGCCAAAATGTTTGCGGTCACAATTAAATAATTCTTGTTAGGCAGAAGGCAACTTTGTTAATGACTGACAGTGGTGGACCTTCTGTGAACTACAAATGCACAATACCCAACACTGTTATGCTCTTGTATAATCCCATATCCCCCGCATATCTCTCTTACTTTGTACATACTTCTATTTATCAACCAGCACTATTACATCATGATATTACCTTTCCTCACTACACCTTTTCTACTCCATCTTATACTACCTCTCCTCATATAACACTCATCTACAACCATTACACCCTTCTCCTACCTCTATCTACAATATTCCAGTCTCTCAATCACTATACTCATTTAAAATTGCTTCCTTATCTTTCCAATACAAACTCCTCCCTTCCTAAAATCAAAATCTCCCCATACCACACCCTCTCCGAAAATCAAGCCAAAATATCACTTCTATCATCCCGTACTTCTATACTCAAATTATACGGCCTATATTCGGCTCCTTTAACTCCCCCCTTCCTTTTCCCTGCAAAACTTCTGACTGCCAACTGCAAAATTAATGCTCACAATAAACTAGCCGTAGCTGCAATATACATACTCCCAGGTGACAACATCACTTTACTAGAACATATCCTCTTCTGGCTCTCAAAATATACCCAATAAAACCATTCTCCTTGGTGACGTCAACATAAATTGGCCATCTCTGACCTTCGACATTTCTAGCTCATGTATTAACTTGCATAGCTTCTCACAACTAATCTCCACCCCTACTCATACTATTAAATCTACCAACTCCAGCTCTCTGACTGGATACTAGTTTCTAATCCACACAAATATCATTACCCTGAAGCTCTGACTCACTAAGTGACCACTACCCAATTAAAGTGCTTAGATTCTGCCCTCGCCACATAGAATGACACAAACTGTCCATCTTCCATCCTGACACCTTCAATAACCTTCTTCCAGAAATAAACTGGTCCTTTATAACTCATCTACCTCTAGATGAGGCAGTAAAAAAATTCAACTCCATATTCCTAAACATATTAAACTTGCCTGTCCCATCACGAACTACAAGAGTTAAATTATTTAATTTCCCCAGTTAAATCAAACTACAAACTCTCTAATGTATGAGAGAGACATGGCATGGAAAACCTGGTCCAAAACTAAATCTCCACCCCACTTTCAGACTTATAAAGAATTTGGCAGCCTTACCAAAAACCCATCAAAGATAAAAAGAACTTTTATAACAAATCTCACACATGACCAACCCAAAAAAATTCTGGAACACTATTACATCAAATATAAATCCAGGGAACCCCCAACTCCTAATCCCTGTCCTAACAATACTCCCCAGGAAACAGTATCTATATTCAACACCTACTTATTAACTCCATCATCAAACTAATGCAAACAACTAACTATCTCCAACCCTGTCAACCCCCAGGACATACCAACCTCCTTTAAATCCAAAACACTTTCTCCGTTAAACCTGTATCAATAAGCTATATAAAATACCTACTTTGCAAAATGAAATATTGCTCCTCTTTTGCTGACAACCTACCTCCACTCTTCCTTAAGTCAGCTGCCATCTCACAAGCCTAGTCAGCTGCCACCTCACTAGCCTTCCCAATCTCTTATTATCAACAACTCTATAACTGAGTCCAAAGTACCCTCCATCTGTAAACATTCTAAACATTACCCATCCAAAAAGGAGGTAACTCCATTGACCTTGCTAACTTCAGGCCAATAGCAATCATATCCACTATCTCCAAATTTTTAGAAAAATGTGTGTATAAATAAATGGACTACCCAATACAGGAAAATTTACTAACTTCCACACAACATGGCCTTTGCCCTCAATTACAGTACTGCAACAGCTCTCATCTCTTTCACCAATACTATCTCCCTTACCAGAGACAACAAACTGGTCTCCTGTCTATTCCTAGACCTCTCCAAAGTGTTTGATACCTCTCCCACCCCTGCTGATAAAGCTCTGACCTAAATCTGTCTCTCAACAACTACCTGGTTTTCCAGTTACCTCACTAACAGACCACAACCATTTAAATAGCTTTCCACCCTATCCCCTGCTCTCCCTATCAAGATGGGAGTCTCTCAAGGATCAACACTTGGTCCACTACTGTTCCAACATCTTTATGAATTTCTTATATACCTCTTGTCTACAGTCACATACAATATGCAGATGACTCTACAGTCATCACCATTGCTGATAACCTTACGGATCTGCACACCCATTTCCAAAAATCCTTCAGATCTATTGAAAATTGCCTTTCCAATAAACTCTTACTCTTTCTACCAAAATCCTTCAACCTTCATTCTCTATATCATCCCTTAACAATATTTCTTTAACAGCTGAATTGCATACTAAGCTTCTGGGGGCCATCATTGATGACAAACTTAAATTTGACCTTCGTGTACTAAATTGCATCAAAACTTAGCCTGCTCTACAGAAACAAAAAAAAAATCTTATCAAACAAGACTAGGCTCTCTCATGCCTACTTTTTCCCGAGTCTTTTCAACAGTACAGGAATCTACAGCAACCTACAGACCTTTCTCTTAACAAAACTAGAAACCACCAATAATAAAGTTGCTAGATTTCCTGCTAACCAAACCAATAAATCTCACTGCTGTCTTTCTCTTAACACATTAAACTAGTTAGACTTTCCCCATCAACCACTTCTCTCTCAGCTGCAGATCATAATTCCATCCTGTATAAGTCCTCGTTCTGTCCAGATATCTCATTTGTCTCCCTATACACCTCTTCCAGGACTCTCAGAAGCACAGACCAAAATTTACTGCAAACCTACAAGCCAAAAAGCACAACAGGACAAATTCTGTACAACTACTCTCCCTCCCTCTCTTGGAAAAACCTTCCCCTGGCTATCAGAAATATTAACCCCACACAATTCAAAAATTATCTCAAAAACTTTCTAACTAGCACCTGAACTTGCCACAGTAAACACCCTCCGTGAACTTACTAGTTTCAACTTTTTATCAACCCGTACCACCTCTTCTGACCCTACTACACGACCTCTCTTCTAACTCATCCCCCCTTCATCCTTACTTCCTAAATCTAGCTTTGCTAGTATATATGCTTATTTGCTTTCTAATTCTTCTCTTGACTACTAAAGCTCAATCTTCTGATACTCCTATTTCTGTACAGAAAAGGCATTAATAATACCACTTTGATTAAATATTATACTCCTCTACCTGTAAAAATGAATTCACCTAACATCTTTTTGGTTGTGTATAATGAAACTATCATGGAAGCAAACTGCTTTTAATTGCCTAAATCAAACTTATCTTGCACTACTTTAGTTAAATAACTTGTGACTTAAAAGATTGTACATTTTAAGCTGTAAACTATGAATGTACTAGTCTAGTTTTTGTATTATGTTATATCTTACATCTTAAATATTTGTGTGTAACTGTGGAGCTTTTCTCCCCAGGCCTCTGCTGAAAAAGGGCAAAAGCTCAGTTGGACTAATCTGGTCAACAAATGTCAACTAAAAATCTACATCATCCTTTTCGATGCATCTGCACAGATCTCTTGATTGAGACTATCCACTCTGTTTTTCTCCAGGCTACACTCATCAGTGCCACCCACTTCTTCCATGGGGAGAGTGAGCTCAACTTTCAAGGGAGGCGCCAATGCAGTTACAGTCCTCTGAGGAGTTAGGCTCTCCCCATCTTGACATTCAGGAAGAGGACAAATAAGAGGATCGATCCTCCTCTGGAGTCTGAGCTGTCAGATGGTGATACAGATGATCAAGAGAGCTCCCCAGTCCCCTTCAAAAGATGCCATATTTGGTGAGGTCCTTGAACTAATGTGGCAGAAGGGAACTTGGTCAACAGACCTACTCTGTTAGGATGAAGGCTATTTCACTACACTCTACTTTTCTGGTTAGTGCCTCCCACAGACTGCCTTATAGACAGTCACCAGAAGGACATGACAGGAGCTGGAAGTGTCAAAATCTATTTCCTGCAGACTGCACAAAATTCTTAGATTCCCCCGCCCCAAAGACAGTTTTAGTCAAATGGTATTTTGGTTGATTCTCTTACTGTGGCTGCTGCAACAACAAACAAAAAAACTGTCAGAAGATACAGCCTCTGTCAGGTGTCTAGTGTCTTGTTCAGGATGGGAAAACAGGCATAAGCCTCAAGCCCATTTCTCCTCAGGGCCTTGAATTACTTCAGCCACAAATTGCTTTCAAAGAGATCTAGCAGATCAGGCTTTGGCATGCTTGAAGTCACCCATCCTAGAGTCTGGGAAGTAGAGACCAATTTGGTCAAGAAGTGGATCACCACCAACTTCTTCATGTGGCTGATGCAAAATCCAGCTGATGGAGCAGTCTATGCAGCCAGTCTGGGCATTACAGTGCGACACTATGCCTAGCTTCACCTGTGTGACTTTGCTGACAACTGTAAACCAGCCTTCACTAATGCTCTATATGATGGATTATCCTCCTTTGTCAAAATGAAGCTGCTGAAGTGTGAGCAACATGGAAGTCTATTTTCTGTCATACAAGTTTGAAGACCCATAAAAATCTTAAAATGGAAACCAAAAAAGTGTACATATCTCTATGGTTAAGAAATCCTAGCATCAGCCCAATGAATCCACTTTTGAAATTAGCATTCTTGGCAGAGGCTGTCCCTTTAATGGATGCAGACCCAAAACTTGAGGTGGTCCACAGAACCAGAGATACTGTGGTCATTTCTGCAACTGGCAGCCTAAGGGCTGGCTGGCTGCTCCCTTCTGGAAGCAGATGGGGTAATTTATCCCTCTACTCTTCTTCAGTGAAGGCCATTATTACAGACCACTTTGGGTAATATGTTGAACATCACCGATAATATCTAGAGGCTTTACAATTCTCTTTTCCCATCAACCCTCTCTAGCATGTATCACTTCACATGTTCCACCTCACAAAGTGAACATTTTTTCTACCCTACATAAAAGAGCCATCCAGGAAGTTCCATGCTTACATAATAAAAGACTGCATTCAGAATGGCCACAGTGCAACTGATTCTGCTTTTTCTTCAGGCAAGTGATTCTTTATTGATCTCCAAGATGACTACCTTCATATCATCATAACCAAGGCATGCAGGAGATGTTTACAATTCCATGTAGGTGCCAGGCACTTTCAATTTACAGTCCTGCCATTTGGTCTCATCAGGGTGGTCACCAAGTACATGGCTATGGTGACAACCCATTTGCAGCTCAAATGAATTTGCATGTTTTCATATCTAGATGGCTGGCTAGTGGTGGCCACAGTAGCAATGGCTTTGCTCTAAGCCAGATATTACTTACTGCAGCTCTGTCTGTCCTCAAGCATTTCTATAAACTTCAAAAAAGTAAACTTTCAGCCAGCTCAAGCAACCAGTTCATAAGATGCCACTTGGACACAGCAAGGTGCATACTATCAAACATTAAGGAACCAAATACAAATTCTTTACCGGTTCCATTCTCCACCAGCAATTCTAGTTCTCTGAGTCGTAGGTACTATGGTTTCCATTCTCAGAGCTGTTCGCCTGGTTTAATATGAGAATTCCTCAGTGATTCCTTAGATCACAGTGGTCACAAGTTTTGGGCCTTCCTTCTGCTGTCTTAATTACTCATCTTTGTAAAGCTCATTTACAATGGTGGCTGGCTACTCCTTCATTCTTTCAGGAAGACCCTTTGTTATGCCACCCACAGATGCATCTTCTCTGGGTGGGCCATTTTCAGAAGATAGTCCAAGGTGTTTGGAGTCAACAAGAGGCCAACTTTCGCATAAATATTTTGAAGATTAAGGAAGTCCTCCTTTTGTTACAAGGATGACAAGGCTTCTTACCTCTATGGATGACTTCAATCCAAACCAACAACATGACTGTCATATGTTATGTCAGCAGTTTGGAGGAACCAGACTCTAGCCCTTATGCCAAAAATCCATGAGAGTATAGTCATGGGCAATTGCTTCTCAAGACTTTGAGAGCAACAAACAGCCTCAGGAGGACCAAATGCCTCAATGACAGGCTCAGAAGCTTGATTTTGATGCCTCACATGTGGTTGAGGAGCACATTTTCAGCTGTTGGAGCCAGCCTTGCTACAGCTTTTTTGACTGCTTGACCAGTACAAAGTGCAGCAGATTCTTTGCCTTTATCCCCTTCAAAGGGACACTCAGAGAGAGACACTCTAGTCGGACAGCATCCCATAGAACTCTTATTCCTTTCCTACCTTTTGTCTCGTTGCATCTGGTTGCTTTCTATAAAAAGTTGACAAGTCATCATATTCCTCATTGTACTGTACTGGCCAGGCAAAATTTGTTTCTGCTGCTGAAACCTCATAGCAGTGAACCCTCAAGATTTCTGCATCCCATTAAAGCTCGATTGTCATTCTTTTGGGTCATCTCATCTGTATCTACACAACCTACCTGAGGTTAACCACATAGTTTTTCCAATTCCAGTAATAGCCAAAGACTCTGATCTTGCAGAGTTTGTATCATTTCTGCATCTCAGAAGGAGTTTACACAAAAAAAAAAGAAAGTATTACAGCAAACGGAAAGGTTTTTATATTTGGGTGATGTCTCAGGGCTTAGACACTTCTAATGCCTCTACTCCAGACATACTGTCTTTCATTGCCAGACATGTATAATTTGAGCTCTAGTTTCTCTGCAATAAAAATTCAGTTTGCTGCCTTATGAAATTTTTTGAATTGATGTAGATTCCCTCTCCTCAGCCTCTCACAAGTCATAACACTTTTCTGAAGGAACATGCTCCAATCAGAAAACTTGGTCTGGCTTGGGACCTAATTTTGTATTGAAAACACTAACTAGAACTCATTTTGAGCCAGAAACTTCTACCCCACTAAAATTTCTTTCCTGGAAGATTTTCTTGTTAAGATAACTTCAACTATAAGAATGTCATCAGTTACAAGCTTTATCCTCTGCTCCACTGTAATTAGTCTTTCACAAGGTTAGGATATCACTACGCACAAACCATTCTTTATTTCCAACTTGGCATCTGACTCAAACTTAAACCTATCCATTTACCAGTAGTTTTTCCAAATCATTTCACCAAGGAGTAATGGGCCTATATTAATTCAGTGAAAAGTCACTTGAATAAATGCATTTCATCAAATCCCACTCGTGGGGGGCTGACCCCCGCCCCACTAATTATATATACCAACTCAGAGATCGCACTACAGTGAGGAAAGGGCACATTTTCTGATCTTCATTGTACCACAATCTCAGTATGGATAGTTCAAACGGTACGTTTGAAGTGAAACAAAAATGCTATTCGGTGAATTGAACTTCGCTGAACTAATAGGGACCTGGGGTAATATATCCTCCATACCCCTAAGATTTTATTTTCACAGAACTAAATCATTCAGGAAGCATTTTTAACTTTTTATGCCACAAATAGCCAAAGTACTAAAGTTTTGAAAGTGTCCCCTTCTAGGTAGGTGGCTTTCTCATTATATTTTCTTAGTGTATTTTATGCACAATCAGCCCTTGCCATGCAAGCCAAAAGCTGATTGTCATTTCAACAGCTTTCTTTAGGAATTCCTCAGTTGAGGAAATTCATACTGCAGCAGTTTGGGGTCTACATTGCATACCTTTGCCAAACATTGCAAATTAGATACGATTTTTAAGGTGTAGGACTACATTTGGGTCAACTGTCTGTCATGATTTCACATAAGGTTGTTAACAGCTTAGGATTTTGACCCCTCAGTCAGATCAGCTTGACAGCATGAAGAGGATATATAGTTGTGTACTTGACATAAAGTTATATCCTCATCTGTGTCTCTGGTACAAAATCCTTCCCTCCTTTTAGGATGACCAGGAAGACCATATTTAGCTCTTCACCCATCTTCTTTAAGACCAAGTTACCTTTTTGTTATAGGCAAGCAAACTCACTCTGATCATCTGATCCATCTAGTGGTACAGGTATGTTATATGGGAGGGAAAAATTAAAGAAGCTTTTGGCAGGAGCACTAGTTTTGCTAGAGAGATCCAAAAATAGCCCATTAGTGGTATCAAATGGACATGGTTGGTAAGTGCATAACTACTGTATTCCTGTTATTTGACTCAGTGTGGAAACCTGGCGGGATTTTGATCTTTTTTGCAGAATTTCATGTGAACCAAGGGTGATGCTTGTCAAGGGGAATAATTCTGGTGCAGGAGTGGATATTACATTAGCATTCCCAGAAACAAATCACTTTCAGTGTCTGTAAACTGTTTCATTGACTGACAGTGGATTCTAAAAAATATTTGTTCAGTCCATTGGAGCATATTCTTTTTTAAAGTCTGTATTGAAACTAATATGGCTTTAAGATCCTGAGAATGAATCTCCATCGTGGCGTTGGCAAGTCTGCTATTTTATAAAACAATGGTGATCTATTCAATATACTGTTTGCATCATGAAAAGACAGTATGAATCACACATAAAATGTTAGTGAATGTCAAGAATCTATCAAAACATTATCTGTCACGGATTATGAAGAACAGTTCAAGTGTTAAGATTTTGTTTAATAATGCTGATGTGAAGTTAAAGGCAAAGTAGTGTTACAAGTATGTGAAATTACAAGGAAAAGATTTCATTTTGAAATTATGTGGTTATTTCATTGTGTTTTATATATATATATATATATATATATATATATATATATATATATATATATATATATATATGAAAGAGACAGATTCAGTTTATAATCTCTAAATACTGAAATCTCGAATTTCAGTATCTCGAGACTATAAAGCCGAACATTCACAATATCAAAACCTCAAAAGTCAGAAATTCAAAATCGTGACAATACACCCTCCATCACACAAACATGCATACACCTTCCTCCCCACACAACAAACCAACAACACACACAAACACAACACAAATACACACACCCCCTACATATAAGCAGGGGGCACCTCCCCACACCCTTGCTACTTGTAACTCTGAGGTCACACTAAAAAGACAAAGACACCAAATCCACCACTACATACTTTATATTCCCCTTGCGCAAACACACAACACATATGTATAAACACCACCACTCTCAACACTTACACACTCTTACCTACCTACCCTAACCTACACCTAAAACTTCCCAACATACTCACATACACTCAAATCCCTACCCTAAAACCCTTAAAAAAACAGCACTTACTGAATCCCCACATATATCCACACAACGGCAAACAAACCATAGCACACCACACCTTACAAACACAGCAAATCCCATGTACCGCGCCAACACAAAAGCAAATTCGATGATCGAGTGCAATTTCGCTCAGCTGCACTTTTGGCATTTTCATCTCAGCATACTGAAATTCAAAATTTCAGTATTTCCAGATAGTAAGGTGCTTTATATATATATATATATATATATATATATATATATATATATATATATATATATATATATATAGACTTTTCTGAATTTCATTTTATCAGAGACCATATGATCGAGTTTCTGAAAACTCAAACATAAAAAAATCCCCACAAACAAAAATCTACCTTTTTTTTTTTTTTTTTAACATTTTTTGCAGGGGACAAGCCTGCACCCCTTGTAAAGTAAATTATATATGCCAATTCCAAGATCACACTACAGTGAGGAAAAGGGTAAATTTCTTGATCCTCACTGTACTACGATCTCCATTCAAAAGCTTCAAGTTCTCAAAAACTCTATCATATAGTCTTGACCATACGAAGTTAAAGTTTCTAAAAAAATTCAACTGATAGGGACTGATATGATTGTATAATGAATGGTTGAATTATTTCATGAGCAACACAAAAAACATCAGCCATTTACATTATGTTGACAGCATTCAAACCCAACACACAGTAAATCAGAAAAAAAAGCATTTCCTTTTCTGATGTCCTACACATAACCTTACAACACATTCACCTCATATTTGTCTGAATAGAGCTAGTCTTATGGAAAAGGCTTTTTTTAAAGTAAGCTGTACATTAGGGGCAGGGTTAGAGTTGGCATGCATTACTAAGGTAGGCAAGGGGGACTTACTTTTCTTTTGGTTCTCTTGTTGGCTATTCACATCTGACCATGAGCTGTTTGCCATTCCTGTCCTCATCCTTCAGTTCTACCGGATGTACATTAGCTTCCCATAGGCCAACCACGACCCATGTCAAGGGCCAGTGAAGAGTGTTAGGACCCATGGTCAGCGACACTGCTGCAAGGGTTTCTTTCTCCTAATTCCCCACCCTGCACCCACCCAGTAACACACCAAGGGTTTAACATGCCATAGAGGTCAGCTCTGGACTGCCTCTTATGTCCACAAAAGTCTGGATGTCAGCAGGATGCCCTACCCTCCCTTAGACAGCACTACATTGTTGTTTATCAAGGCTCCACCAGGGAAATCAAACTGCATGTTTAAGCCCTGAGCATCCAACCTATCTGCCCCTCTAGATAGGCACACCTATTTTCCCAGTACCAACACCTCACATTCCTTGGGCATGCCCATCTTCCTAGTACCAACACCTCACATTCCTGAGACATTAATCTAACCTGGGTTGCCTGGACTATAGTCAGGGCTTTATCCCCCTATACCATGACACTGGCCAAGTCAGAGAATCTTTAATGGTAAAAGGCAACATTCAGGCTAAGGTTTAGATTCTTTCTTGGATGGGAAAGAAAACAGATCTGTACTTTCATAATGTACTGAGACATGAAAATATTATTTAAAACTTTACAAAGTTGATAAAGATGATTTGCCTAGTCTGCAACAGAAAGCTTGCTATTTTTTTTTTTTTTTTGAGGGTAGATGGCTTCTTTGAAATGATGACAAATCTGGTATAACTTACAAGGATCAGATGGCATATTTTGTCAGCCCTACATGCATAACATAGATAGGCTGATTGTGCTTCCAAATGGAAGGAAGGAAGGAAGGGCATCATTCTTTTCAGCATTGTACGAATTTCTTTTCATTACAGTTTTGAAAGATTATTTCTCTTGCCTCATCTTCCAGGAATTCTCTGGCAACTTTCTCAGTATAACCCTCATACTGATTGTTGCTGAAGTTCATTACACCAATCTTACAAATGCCATAAATCAGCCAGTTTAATGCCATCTGTTAATGAAATAAGAAGACTTGGGAGGAGGGAAAAGGTTAATAGTGAAACAATATAGACTTTAGAGTAAATGCACAGCTTGGACAGAGATTTTCTAAAAATCACCAAGTCAAATCACTGACATCATATCAATGGATTATCATCAGAATCTAGAAAATGAGCAGATAATACAATGCACATAATGGAGAACAACGACAGTGCTATCCTGAAGTTTTTCATTATGCAGTTCATTTGGTCAGTGTTTCAGTTCTTCTTTAAAATACTACTATAACCAAGGTGCAACTAGAATTTGTTGCGTTAGCTGGTGTATAGGTGTACAGTCTCATTACTGTATTAAGCCAATTGTTAACCAGGGTTCTAGTAAAAGAAAATGCTTAATGTTTTGATGTCTTATTACTTTATTTCTGAATCAATATAATTGTACTATACCATATTAATTTTCTAAAACTTAATTCCCTGCCAAAGTACTGTGTCATACGATGTGAAAGAAAAACTAAAATTATCAAAGGAAATTAGAACTTAAGACTATTTCATTTACTAGATTATTACCTGGGTAAGACCACAGTGGCTTCTTTTTAGGAACAACCAGAATGAGAAGCATTTGTACAGCAGACTTCACTTTATTGTAAATTAGTAATATTTTAATCTATACAAGCTCTGATCTTCTTTGAAGGCTAGATGATACTATAGTGTATTCAGTAATGGGTTGGAATAGTGAGGTATAGCAGTCTCAATGAAGGATTAAACATGCCATCTAGATGGGCTATAGAATATGCTTTTCTGTCTCTAGTAGATACCCACTGGTCAGAGTTTAAACTGTTGTGTACCACTGTTCCTAGCTGTTTAATGATGGTGTAATTTTTTACAATTTGACCATTTGCTCTGTAATTGTGATTTATGCCCTTTTTGCCAATTCTTATCATGCAGCATATACTGACTTAAAAGGTGAGCTCATTAGTACTGTATCAGGTGTGTATTTTTTGGAGATAATCTCGGATAACTTAAGCATCCTTCATTGACACAATTCTGCCACACAGGTGGCCATCATTGGCATGCAGTATTTCATTATTCACGGCCCATTTCCATCTTTTATATCTAAAGAAGCATAGCCCAAAACAAACGGACCCCAGTACACAGTCCTGTAGTACACTACCGTGGTACATTGCTGGTAACCTATGTCACCTAAAAAGGTCATCAACCCCACCCTGTCCTGCTGCTTTACAAATGGTTTCTGCACTAAACGAAGTATAATTTAACATTCAGTGGCATTCATTTGTCAAGTATTCCGTTATGTGGGATACTGTTGAATGCCTTAAGGTCAAGTTAAACAGAAGGAGAGCACTTTGACATAAAGAAAGCTCTGAAGCGTTTGATGCTATTACTGCCTTTTATATGGTGCTCTGTCTGGTAGTTAGAGTTTATACAATGTACCCTTTAGCTTTAATAGGCTGGCAGGTTGGTTCATATATTTTGCAGGATATAACTCAAATGGCTTAGACTTCAGCAATAGTGATCTAGTAGAACATCTGCTGTTATGGCTAGTTTACTTGTACAGCTATACTTTCCTTGACATGGAAGGCAGGCTCAAATTAAAATTGTGTGCATGACGATGGGATGGCTGTGTCTATCTGGAAGGACTTTGGAGTGTAGCCACTGCTTCTCTATGTTGATAGGACAAATGTCAGATGGTTTGGTCAGTTATGAGAATCCCCAGGGTACTTACAGTGGGCATATCAGATACAGAACAATAGCAGGGGGCCCTGGGACACACCCAGAAACTGTTGGAATCATATATTTCAGCTTGCCTGAGAATATCTTTTTTTAAAAGTACCCATTTTACAGTTAAGGTTTTCCTCCCCATTCAATAAGCCCATTTTTGCCTTATGTCTGAGGGCTCAACTTAGGCATTATTTATTTTTCACTTAGCAGACGCATGGGCTGAGCATCAGGGCAGCTACCATTATCTGCAGGGTTTGGAGATTTTACAAGGCCTATAACCTCCTCCACAACATCCATAGTACCAAGCTACAGTGTGCACAACCTCCAGCCCTAAGGGGCATACACGTGCCATCTATTCTGCACCCAGTTTGACATCCAGCCTCCGGGTTCCAACATTTGCTAGAACTCCACTAGAGAAACATCAGCATGCACCCTCTTCCCCAGGATAGGAACGCCCCATTTTTTCCTGCCAGCTGCATGGGCTGTTTATAAAACTCTGGTCACCTGTGTTGTAGTCAGGACTTTAAACACCCTGCCCCACCAGAGTGGTAGTTGCCTGGAAATGTCTGAGGATTCCAAAGGATAAGTTTGATACTATTGCTGCTGGGGAGAGGGAATTCTTGTTGATCTGCCAGCTTGCAAACTCTCTCCAAGACCAATAGTTTAGAAAATGACAATGGTTAATGACAATATTTCTTTAACTCACTATTTTAACTTAAAACCTCAATACCACATGCGTCTGCTGTTTTTTTTTTTTAGAAGGGAAGTAAAATGACATGGGTAGAAATCGGATGGTGCTATGCATGACCTAATGCTGCCGTCAAACAGCTCACCTTACTTATCGAATGTCTCTAAATACAAGCAGCAGAGCAAACATATATTTGGTGATATGCAGTGGCAAAGGCCAGCTTAATGGCCTTTGTAGTATTCCACATTGTAAAATAACCAAGGAACAATCAAGCATGGTATTTTTATTTGCTGTATTTGCTTTAGATCTGTTTTACAAATGTCTTGCTGTACTGTGGAGTACATGAGAAAAGACAAGTGGGCAATATAATTCTACTAACATCTATTGATAAAGGAACAGATGGCCAATCAGTAGACCGGGAGAGGTAGCTGCTGTCAACAAGATCGTAACTATGCTTGCAGGATTACTGGAAGATTACAGCCACTCCTTTATTATACGGACCACTATGGAGAAGAAAGCCTACATACAGTTTGCACTACAATGGGTCAAGAGGTTAAATTAGCAACATAAAGGAACAAAAAAAAAAACTTACAGCAATTTACAGCAGACTAGTCTCAGCATTCCTAATGGAAGAAAAAGGTAAAGGATAAAATAACATTTAAAAGTCAAACATTTATTCCCAGTGAGGTGTAAAGGAGGTTTTCTGATTCCAAAACTATGTGCCTTATAGAAGTGACACCTCTACACATTTGTTTCAAAAATAAAGATGAAAAAGAGAAGCCATAATTATCAGGTTTTAGACCCCGATGAACAATTCCATACGTATGCAGATGTTCCACAGTTAGTGCAGTTTTGGCGATGTACATCTGGGCCATATCAATGAGCAGAATGCCAATAGCGGATGTGCATAGTCACCACCTGCCAGACAATTAAAAATAGTGATTAAGGTGTCATTATAAAAAAATACCAAGACATTACCACATATCTCACACACTGGAGAACAGTTACATTTTATGAATACAGGTGCTCATAATTTGCCAAATTACATCTTTGAGGCTTAGTAAAGCTATTTTAAGGTAGCTGATTATGTGCTGTTGGTAGACCTGTGCATACAGCATATATGTACGTCATGTCAGCTGACACAGTCTGTGCATACCACAACTGTTACAGATGGCTTCTTCCATTCTACTTCCCTTACAACAAAGATGCAGTCTAATGAATTATTTCACTTGTTTGAATACATCTTTTGCAGCTTGATGACTTCATACTATTTTTTTTATTATCTTTTCTTGCTGTTGTAAACCATTCCTAGGGAGTGTCAAGATTCTCTGCTTGTCTGATTGTTTCAATTAGGATGGTAGGGCATGTGATTTTTTTGTTTACATTCTGGCAGCTTTTAGTCTATGAGCTCAGGTTTCACTACTTTGGATGAAGGGTAACTAACACTTCAGGAAATGCAAACATTTTCCTGTGTGTGCTCCTTTTATCTGCAGCCCCATGCTGACAGGAAAACTTTAACAGTCTTTGAAATATAGTGATGAAGTAGTGCTTAGATAAGCTACTTTTTATTCAGAGCAGACACAGTAGTGGACTTTAAATATTTTCTGCAACATAGTTTCTTGGTTGTTTGGATTTAATGATGATGGAAACAGCTGCAGTGGATGAGATATTCAGTACAGTCTGGAGCAGTGCTGTTCATTTGCTAATGTAGCTGCTCATTGAGGTGCTTTTTGCATCCATGTCTCTTTCAATTTGTTGCAGTGATGGGTCCTACTGTTATATGGGAAAAGGGCACAACATTTATGGGAAAGGTCCAAAGGTGAATAGTACAAGAAGAAGAAGCATTACTGCTGATGGAGGGGGAATAATCAGAATGGGTCAGAAACAGGAACAGAAATTACAGCGCTTTCAACTGGGATAATCTGTTGTAGATGTCACAGCAATAAGCAAAACAGTCTAAGTAATGGACCAAAAACAGCCAGAAGAGCTGGTTCAAATGCAGACAGAATTAATTTTCCAGTGCAAAGTAAAGATCCCAAAAAGTGTCACCTGTTTACTAGTCGGCCTTATATGCAAATTACTTCTTTGTAGAAGAACTTGAGTAGGGTCTGTAGTAGAAACTTAGGAAACAATCTCCTCAGAACCAGTCATGTGCTTGTGAGGAAGACATGGGAGAAGCCCTGTCCTTATTATCAGAATCATCTGATAAAACATCCTAACAATTTCAAAGGCTGCAAGCTAAGTAATTAATTTTTATTAACATACCCACTGTCTTTAGATGAAATATGTTTAACCTTTTCTTTTTCCTTGGGGCAACCCTAGGAGGAGATCAACTGAATTGATGACACTTCAAACCAGAAAACAGATCTCTTACTGTCCTAACTACATACTCATCCTCTGCACTTTCTTATATTTCAGGATCATAGGCGGTTACTAGGCTAATGGCCCCAGGGCCCTTCCAAGCATAGCCAAGTTCAACTAATGTTCTCATGGGTGTCTGGTTCAAGCAGACACTAAAATAAGCACCTATCGCCCCTTTCCAAGAGGGACACAGGTGGAATCCCCAGAATGAATTTCCAGTTACCCATCCATCCAAATTATTCTTACATAGAGCCAATGAGGGCCTTTATTTAACATGAATAGGCAGCCTGTTCCAAAAGTGCAGCAACCTCTGAGAGACAAATCTGTCTGTCCAGCAAGTTCTGCTGATGTCACATACCAGGTTAAGATCCTTAGTGAGTGACCCCATGTGGCATTTGACTTGGGAATGTGCAGCATTTCCATTAAAGCTGGGTCAGAGATTGCTCTATATGCAAGGCACAGACTGCCTCTGAGCAGTCTGTATGACACAGAGTAAAGTGACAATGATTTCAGTCTGTCCGCAAGAAAGATCTTGAAGACCCTGAAATTTCTTTGTCAGGAACCTCTGTGGTCTCTCCAGTTGCTGCAGGTGTTTGGAAAGGAACATACCAAAGGGACCGTTCTCTATTATTGGCCCAATGAGGGAAAATACATGGGGGGTATAACCTCTTTTTTCCTGAATGCAATGTCCTTATGAGATGAACAGTATAAAATGTCCTTCTTACTACTGTGGAGATATTTGAAGTGAAGTGAAGGTTGCTGTCAACCTGTCTGCCCAGATCTCTCACCACCGACTGTGTGCTTAGGGTATTGCTATTGATGTGGTAGTTTCCAGGAATATCATCCTTGCCAAAGTAGAAGACAGGATAAGTGGACAAAAAATAAGAAAGGATGGTGACTGTATCACCTGTCAGTGAGGGACAATTATGAGAACTGACCGGTAGAGGACCAGCAGAGAGCTAAGGGAAAATTTGCAGGCAAAGGTGTGTCTATTACCACCAACTGTGCCCACTGCTGAGTGGTAATGCACTATGTTCAGACAAACCTGTGCAAACGTAGTGCTTATGTAGCAAATGAGCGCAAACTGATTTAAACACATTAAATCAATACAAAAGCTCAAAACTGAGCCCTGTTCCAGCAACCTTCAATCAGTAGAGTTCTGACTGCACACTCCTGCCACTAGTGTGCAAGGGAACCCTCTCCAACAAAAGATGTCCTGGTTTAGTGATCAAGTTATACAAACCAAACTAGATTCAGCAGGTCTGAATCTAATCTATGCTACAGCAAAGAATGTGCACTAATTTAAAAAAAAAAAAAAAAAAACAGTTCAAATAAGCAGGTGCAATAAGCTTTCAACCAGCAATTCCCAGCTCAGAAGGGCCAAGGCTATCCTCTCCTCCCACAAAAGTGTAGACCACAAACCTTCTTAATGTAAAAGAACTGGCCTGAAGCCCGAGCGCTTAAACCAGAATGAAGACACTTAGAATAAAAGACACACTAAGACTTCAACCAGCAATTCCCAACTTAGAAGGATGTGAGCTACCTCTCCAGCTACAAGAGTGTAGACTACAAACCTTTTGAATGTAAAAGAAATGGCCTGAAGCCCAAGTGCTTAAACCAAAACCAGAGGCAACAATAATCAGGCTACTAACAAGCAGTAATAAATGCAGCAGAATAAATGTAATTGAACACTTTTAAGATCAGGTAGCAAAAGCAAAATAAAATAAAACAATAAAAGTAGGAAAAAGCACAAATACAGTAAAAGCAGAGGAATAAAGTTCAATCTTTTCCTTTTTGGGGGAGCAGAAGATAATTCAAGATTAAGAAACTAAGGGGGTGGGCCTTCTCAAATGATCTCTCTGTACTCAGCAGAGTGAGCCGATGAGAACCCAACAAGAATTGAGTGGATGAGTGGCAAAAATAAAATGCAGCCAGAGATCTGCAATATTCAGGCAGAGTACAGCAAGCAGGCCAAATACTCCAACTAAACAGAGATATTTCTAGCTAAAAGAGGAATGCTGTTTTTCAGCTCCTTCCACTAATTATCTGATGTTATTCACTGTTTTGCTAATTAATTCAATTGAAAATAAAATGCAGCCAGAGATGAGCAATATTCAGACAGAGTTCAGGAAGCAGGCCAAACAAACTCTCCAGCTAAATAGAGATATTTCTAGCTAAAAACATGTTTCTCATACAGTTCCTCATACTAGTATCTTTTATCCTACTTATACATTTAATATCTTACCAACAACCATTATCCTTGCAATTCCAACAAAACTATTACATTCTATCCAGCAAACAAAATAATTCTGAACCTCATCTCACAATACCCTAGCTATATCAGCAGACATATATCTTACTGTTTAAGTACAGTTATCAAACCAACAGCCATTTATTAACAAACTGAGTATTAAACATAAAATCAAGCAAAAATGCCAGTAACAGCACCATCTTGTCTTCATAACCATAAAGCAGAGTGGTGACATCCACCCAAACCCAGGCCTTACTCAGCATAAACAGGAACCAGATGGCATATCCCTAGCTCCTTCATGGCTAACACCTCAACCATAATCCCACTTGGGTCTTCATATATACCATACCAGCTTACAAAGTCTGTATAACAAACTATATGAAGTGTATACATGGACAGCACTACACACTTCAGACATCTCGGCTGCCGCAAAAACCTGGCTCTGCCAGGAAAAAAAAATAAATTTCCCCATCAGGCCATAATACTATCAGATTAGAAAGAGACAACAAAAAAGCCAGTGGTGTCACTATTTTTGATAGTGAACTCACACTATAAAGCTCGCTTTTCCCCCACACCCTGCCAACTTTCAGTTAACTCAGAAATCCTACTGACCATATTAAAACTAAACACTCCTAAGACAAGTGCAGTCATGGGTATACACATACCCCCAGAGAAATAATACTAAAATACTGGAAGATATTCTCTGCTGGGCCTCCTCAAAAATCCCTCATGACACCATAATACTGAGGGAAGTTAAAGAAGCAATAATGCCAAACAGAGCGCGTGTTACTATGTAAATATTTCTCACCCAGGGGTGTTCTGAGGCTTGATGCCACAGGTGGAGGGCCTGTACACTCTTGGATGGGTGTTATTTACACAGTAACACACACCCTAGAGGGCATTATTGCACTCAGAAAATGTGCTACCTGTTAAACTGCTTGATATTTACTTTTTAATACATATATATATATATATATATATATATATATATATGGTTCTACCTTAGATAAACGAAATACCACATAACCGACAAGCAGTTAACCGACATGACAACACTTATATCACCGACAACGTAAATAACTGACTCTGAAAACGCCGACATTGGTATGCTAATAGCGCCTCTCGCTCCTACCACGTTCCAGGTAATGTAAATAGTTCACTGTCACTATCAGGCGTTACAGTTACTATCAAGTAGGTTTGTTCTGTGTAAGTTTTTACGCTATGCTGATTACAGACAACTATTTACATTACCTGGAACGTGGTAGGAGCGAGAGGCGCTATTAGCATACCAATGTCGGCGTTTTCAGAGTCGGTTATTTACGTTGTCGGTGATATAAGTTTTCGGTGTTGTCGTGTCGGTTAACTGCTTGTCAGTTATGTGGTATTTCGTTTATCTAAGGTAGAACCATATATATATATATATATATATATGTGTGTGTGTGTGTGTGTGTGTGTGTATACATATTAATATTTTTGATGTAAAATAGTTCCTCCACCTAATGCTTCAAACTTGCTGAAGTGTATGAAGGTGGTATTGGAGTAAGTATTTTATATCTAAAATGTGAGTTTGGTAAGTAATACACACACACACACACACACACACACACACACAGAAGCAGAGTACCTTTAAAAACATACATGATTAAAGTGAATTAATAATGGCAGCCATTAAAAGTTTTCATACCTCTCAACTTTCCAGATTTTCACAGAATGTCCAATTTTTTTTTAATTCATTTTTCAGTCTTTTCCTCAAAGTTCTTGGTTTGCTGGAAATTCTTTGAGAGATTAGTCATTAAATAATGAATTGGTTTAAAATCTCTCCTCATGTTTGGGCCTTTCCCCAATTATTTTTGGCTAGATTTCTTGAGCTAAGCTGTTAAGAGGTATGCATACCTCTTAATTTTTAACAACACTTTAATGAAATGCCTACTGCAACCATTGCTCAGTCTGTCTCACTTCTGCTTTCATGCATGCAAGCATGCATACAGTCATACATGCAAACATAAACATGAACACACGCACCTTTTCTATTTGTTGTTATATTGTTGTTTTAATTTTACATTCACTAAACAGCAAAGTCGCTATTTAGTGATTTTAAATAATGGTTGCCATTGTCATTTTAACTGCCCGAGCTCCACTGCATTTTTATATGCTACAGTGAAATGGTGAACTTGTTTTCCAGGAGGCATTACCTGTACATTAACACCCTGCGGGAGAACATTCATTCTCCATTCACAATGGCAATGTACAGGTCGCCCGTTCTCTAATATAGATTGGGAAACCATGTAATCTGAAAATTCAACCAATAATATACATCTGTACAAGTTCATGCAAATTATAACCACACCAACTAGATATAACTAAGCCACATCCAGACAATCATACCTCAGCTGGATGCAGACATACTCCCCAAATAAAATATCATCCCATGGAACTCTGTCAGACAGCCTAAGTGATCATTTCCAATCTACATGGTAAGGTACCAAAGCAACAGCCACAAAACATGTAGCACTTTTTTATGAATAGACCTTTATTAACACACTGCATATCCTTAATTTGCGAGTCTCTAAAGACTCTCCCCAGAGATGCTGCTGCCCCTGAATTCAACAAAATCTTCCTAGGTGTTCTAAACGTACAAGCCCCCTTCAGAATTATTTATTTATTTTTATTTATTTATTTATTTATTTAACATTTGTTAACCGGAAAAGTCTGACTTGGAGCGAGCCAATTTTCAGTGGAGGCCCGGGGAGAAATGCTCCAGCTGCATGTATATACAATGCACTTGTTCCCAGTAAGGGGTCGCCACAGCGGAACTCCAGTCTGCTAAGGATTGGCAGTAGATTTTTACGAAATACCGAGGTGCCAGCTCGACGCCCAACCTTCAATGAAGGCATGCCCATTTACGCACGCATGTCTTTTGAACGCTACCCAACAGCGGGAAGGACATGCAGACTCCACACAGAAGGCACTCCAAAGCCAAGCTGAGAATCGAACAGGAGAACCTCTTGCAGTGAATACATTAATTGTATTGTATACACACAATAGAATAAACACAGTCAAGCCAGCCCTGCCCTATGGCTATTCTTAACCACTAAACAACACATAAAACAAAGGCACAAAGCATGGAAGGTCAGAAAAAAAAAACCCTCTCTACTAGGATGAGACAACTAAGAAACCTAACAAAACAGCTCATCACTAAAGATAAGAAAACCTATTACTCAACCAATTAAAACATACACACTAGTAACACAAAACTGTTCTAGCTCTCAATCAACCAACTGTTAAATATAGGACAAGCTACACAGCTAACTCCAAACACACAGAAACAAAATGAAATCATAGCCAACAGATTCAGTACCTACTTTATACAGACAGTACAGTCATTAACCAACCAGATAACTAATCTAGCTCTTGAGGGCCCTACTCGGTCAAATAACCTGTTTTTTTCTCCTTCCAACTTTTTCCCACAGATGCCATAAAACACCTTAAAAAACAAAAAGTATCCTATAACTGTCCTTGCTAATCTACATAGCAAATATGTTAAAATTGTGTCTGAGGCTACTATACAACCAATTTCAGCTCTGATAATTCAATTCAAATAGGTAAAGTCCCATCACTATTGAAAAATCATTCATTATTCCATTGCACAATGGTGGAATCGATACAGATCTTTCAAACTATAGACCAATTGCCATTTTATCTTCCCTATCAAAAATATTACAAAAATACACAGATAAGCAGCTTATCAGCTATCTAATAGATAACCAGCTAGTTTCTTCAACCCAATATGGCTTGTGTCTTCATCACATCACAATTACTGCTAGGCTGAATTTTGTTAATGCCATTAACAAAAAACTCTGGAAACCTAGTCTCCAACATCTTCCTAGACATTAAAAAAATAAATAAAAAAAAGATTTTGATACCGTCTCCTACCAGAAACAGTTACATAAACGTTCATGCTTAGGGTTACTAACTTTTCATTGAAATAGTTCCATAGCTACCTCTCAAACAGAGCACAGGCAGTGAAATGGAAAAATAATTTCTCCACCTTCTTGCAAGTAACTACTGTTGTCCCACAGGGATATATAATAGGCACCATATCTTTCAACGTATTCATCGGTTACCTCTACACTGCTACAAAAAAGTCAAACACTTCCTGCTGAATACTGACTTACAACAGCAAATTTAATAGCATGAGCAAATCTAGTTCAAAAAATGGCATACTATCTTGCCTAACTTTTCTTAGCCTAGGCAGGCAGATGTAAAAATCCCCATCATGAGATGAATGCTACAGGATAGATAAACTGCCATAACTAACAGTTTATCATTGCATTGGGTGTTAAATCTTTTAGGAAGGTGGCCTCCCTAAGAAATTACATCATTGATTAAACACACCTAAGAGTTGACCCACTAGTCAAGGATCTGGGCAGACATACAGATATTAATCTGGCCTTTGACCAGCATGCGTCCAAGGTAGTAAGGACATTTTTCCATGTTGCTGAAGTTATAAGTAAGGGGATGGCATCTAGGTCCAGGGAAGTCTCTGTGCCAATATACTTGACCCTCATCAGAGTCATCATTGAGTACACTGTCCCATTTAGTATGCACCTCACCAGACAGATGGACCAGCTGGAATGTCTACAAAGATTCTTTACAAAAAGAATACAGTGCATACATGCAGTGTCCTATGTGGCTCACCTCAAAACCCTAACTCTGTACTAAGTCACCTATAGAGTACTGTGAGGCGATCTATATTTGGAATACATGGAACCCCCACACTTCCTACTCTGTTGACCCTTTTCCACATCAACAAAACAAACAGGATTAGAACTAGTGACAAACAGGAAATGTTGGAAAGACAGATATGCATCTCAGAGGATTCCAATTCCCATTCTCTAGAATAGGCACCCATCCATGTGAAACCTTCCTGACCCAGTTTAACTCTAACTTGGACCACTGGAAGGGAAATCCAAAATTCACCTCTGGTTTGGTGCCTATGTCTCTAAGGGACAGAGTCACTCAGTAAATCATGCCAGAACCAGCAATCACTCCTTATATAAACATCTAAAACATATAACTTGTGGAAGACAGTTGGGTTGCATGACTAGAGTCAAAGGCCCTAGTGGTCATTAGCCTAGTATATACCTAGGCAACTATGAATTCATCCAGTTACAGTCTTGCCTCATTATAAATTTATTTACTGTACACTTACAAGAGAGTGCCATTTCTTGTGTGTCAGTTCCACTGTAGTGCAACTGCAACCGATAATAATCACTTACAGTCTGATTGACAACCGAGAACTCCACTTTACTTTAAAAGTTAAAGAAGTTTAATAAAGGTAAAAAATAACCAAAAAGTTAAAATGCCTGATACTAGGAATGGCTCTACCAAACAAAGTTTTTACATCTAGCAATCCATTACCTTAGCATCAGCTGTTAAATGTCCTACATAACCGTAGTAACATCTGTCTACAGAGTTTAATAACTACGGGTCCATCGTTGTCCTCTCTGTTATCAAACGTATTAAGCATAGGAGCAATTGTAAACTAGTGTCAACAGTGTTATTACACTTACCTGAAGCTTTTGCACTGTATCACACCAACATGTACTCAACTAACTCTTTTCCACAGGTCTCTCTCAACCTTACCTTACATTGTTCCTCAGTTATTTATCGAAGGCAACATACAGTCAAATTGTAACAAGACCTCTCCTCTGCTTTCTCAGTTACCATAAGTGTCCTTCATGGCTCTACACTAGCCCCCCTTCCCTTCAATACTTTTATAAACAAGCTTTGTAGTGCTGTAGACCAAGCAAATATAGCCGATTTGATTGTAATATGTACAGCTCCCACAATATCGAAACTTCAAGAAATCACTAAAGTTTTTTCCTCTCAGTTGAACTCTGGCTGAAAAATTAAAACCTGCTCCTCAATCCCAAAAAATAAACTGATGTTCTTCACCACAAAACACAACCTCAATAAAAAAAAGTCTTTCTTGGTTACAGATGCAAATAATACTAAAATTGAAGTAGGACCACATAGTAAATTATTTACCATTGTAATACACGACTATCTTAAATTTGATAGACAATTAAAAAGACCAACCAGAAGGTAAACTTATCTACCTCTGCATGGCCAGGCATTACCTTACAGACCCACTATTAGAGAGCTGATAAAAAAAAAAAAAAAGGCATAGCAAAATCTATTAGCTTTCAGCCCTGTTACATGCTTCACCTATCCTTACAAACTTAAGCTGTTCACTAAAATCCAAAGTAGCATCCTGTTACAGCAAAGTAGCTAAATTTGCTACCAACACTGCATGCAGAACCAACACTTTTTTATCTTTTCCTTTCAGCTTTGCAGAACTCACTACTGCCAAGCCATAAAAACAGCTAAACTGACTAAAGCTTAACAGCCTAAAGTACTGTCATCTGGTTACAGCTTACAAACTGATACATCATCCTGAAAAATGCCCTACATTAAAAAATATACTATTTCCTTAAACCCCCACTAGAGACCTCCATTCTGGTGATAAATTTCTGCTATGCACTTGTAAGGCAAATAATTTATTAGGGTACTCCCTATACTACTGTTACATCTGCCTAGAATGCCATCCTTACACAAGCAAAAATGACTAGCAAACTCCCAAGCTATAAAATCCTGCTCAAACAATGCCTTATCCAGTCCTGGTCATGTTCATCACTAGGTTGATACTGCTACTGAAATCACTTACTCTGAAATCACTTACTATTATCTATCTCTAACACCCCCCCCATACTTGAATGAATACACCCTTCTTTACACCCCTCAAACAATATTTCTGATATTTTTCTTTTGATAACTGCCCCCATCCACCACTATTCTCCCTCATGCACTTCCTATGTACATAAATGTTACAATCCTTTCAGAGACACCCATTGGAACAGATAGCCTAGAGAGAACTCATCCTATACCCTGCTCTCTCACTCAAATGCTATTACCCCTGTCCTGCTATAAAATACTAATGTCTCCCCTCCTTCATAATTTGTAACTTAATCTCAGCTATACAGTTCATCATATCTCTTGTTCAAATTCATGTGTTTAAATAAAACTCAGAAAGCATCTTTTTCTTTGAACAATGCCTTACATTTAATTTTTTTCTGGTGTACTGAAAGTATTTTGTCCACCTACATTTCAGAACTAATCACTGTTTGGAGTAGGTCCCTGTGTGGCTACTTTTTCTAGTAGTACTGCAGGCTGTTTCCACAGCTTCACTACATTTGTGATGCATATGCCTGGGGCTTCTTTTTTCATGGTTGTAGCTAACATCTCCGGTTTTATCTGTTATTGCATGTGGCCCTACCACAAGCCACAAATGCACTAGTTACTAGAAGTAGTACCTTGTCTCCAGGTCAGAAGTCTCATAGACTAACTTTCTTTTTTGTATTGTGAAGTGCATTCTCTCTGTACTATGTGCTTCTTAGCAATGAGCATAACTGTTGACATGTGCTCCTGCATTTCACAAATTTGATCCAAGACACATTTGAAGGGAATGACTTCTCTTACCAAACCACTTTTAATAACTTCCCTAGGGTGCCTTCTCTTTAACAGCTAAAAAGGGTTAAACCCTGTAAATACGAAAAGGTATTTCTAATATGGTGACAATTAAAATAGGGTAGTAGAATATCCCTTCACCCAACCCCATGCCACTATGTTAGGATAACAGCCAGTGAAGACTGTCAGCAATATGCCTTTCTACTCTATGCTCTGCTTTGCATCATACTTTACTAAACAGGAGTGTCTTTTTATCAAACCTCTACCTCACCTTAACCTTCATTTACTATGGGTATCATTCCACCTAACCTGAAATAATCGGCTATTTCCTCTCTCCAAAACCACTCCAAAAATATTATCATTCCACATGTCAGATTATACATATTCCTCTTTCTAACATAATTTTAGGAAGACACTCTATTCGGCAATGCTAGACTACTGTGGCAGCAGTCTGGGATTTATACAGAACACTTCTTCTTTCACCTTTTTCCCCGGTTAGGGGTCGCCACAGCGGATCACTTGTCCGCTCAGGATTGGCAGTGGAGTTTTACGGTGTTGAGTTGCCAGCCCGGCACCCAACCTTCCACAGAAGGCACACACATGCACACAATCACACCTAGGGCCAATTTAGAGTGTCCAATCCACCAAAAGCATGTCTTTGGGATGTGGGAGGAAACCGGAGCACCCGGAGGAAACCCACGCGACCACAGGGAGGACATGCAGACTCTGCACAGAAGGCACCCCAGCGGATTTATACAGAACACTATTCTGACTTTTTCATTTCAAACCTATTGTTAATACACTGATGGTGGACATCTTACATGTGATCTATTTATGCAACCTCAAATGAGTATGGTATGCTCCAATAATGAACCCTTTATAGATTCTTTCCCAAATGCCATTCAGAAAGCTTCCTAACTGACCATTTCTTCAACAGGCAAGCAACCTCTGGAGCTGCTCTGGTGGCATACAGGGATAATGCCCTGTGTATAGCCCAGTCAACCCATGGGTGACTGACAGAGTGGTAGGGAGGACTGTGCTGTGGTTGTCTCCTGCAACAATCCCTGGTGGAGACTGTGGAAGTTGCAGATAGAAGGTGTGTTCCAAAGAGGTGGTGGGGTGGACGTGGATGTGCTGCTGCTGTCTCGGGGCATAATCCACAATTCATTGCATTTCTGCCCTTATGATGCAATCAGAGCATCATAGTAGAGTGGGTAGGGCATACAAAGAATTCTCTGAAAGATGGCGGAGACCCCAGGATGCTCTTAGGATCCGCCCCCAGCCTCAGCAATATCAGAGCAAGACCAGGGGGTAGTGATTAGCTGTTAGACACAGCATCAAGGATGTGGGGCACTGAGTAGTAGTGCTAGTGAAGTTAAGTACAGATGAGCACAAAAAAAAAAGTGACTCAGTGACTGACATTGAGAGTCTTGGGTTTTTTATACTGATGATCTTGTACTTCTAAAATCTATCACACACTTGTCATCCAGCATGTCAAAAGGCCTACTGATAGACAAAGGCATAGGTTCATAGGAGGCTACTAGGTTACTGGCCCCATGGCCTTTATAAGCCAAGCCATGTTATACCCTTGTTCCCTTATTGACCTAATTGTACGGTCTATATTTGCAGCATAAGTCTACGATCCAAACTGACTGCGCTTACCCAAAAGGGACATAGGTGATTCCCCAGGATTAATTTACAGATTCCCATCCAATTGTCTTAAGTTATGCTTAAATAGGGTCATTGAGGAGCTCTGTTTTATGTGAGCTGGGAGTTTGTTCCAGAGGACTGGCAATCTCTGGGAGATGTATCTATCTCTCCAGCATGTCCTGTTAATGTAGCAGGCTAGGTTAAGACCCCTAGAGTGAGTGAATCTTGTCTTATTTGACTTCTGGATATGTAGCATTTCTGTTAGGGCAGTGTCCAAGACTGCTGTGTAGGCCAGGCACAAGTTGCCTCTTAGCAGCCTATAAATTACAGAGTACAGTGACAGGGCCTTAAGTCTGTCCATGTAGGTCATGTATTGAAGGCCCGAATTTTCTTGTTGAGAAACCTCTGAGGTCTCTTTAGCTGCTGCAGGTGTCTGGTGAGGTACACACAGAAGGGAGTGTTGCTGTAGTGGCCTGATGAGAGAGGAGTACACGTGAGTTATAACATCCTTATCTCTGAATGCAATGCCCTTACTTATAAGATGTGCACTGTAGAAGGCCTTCCTTACCACTCTGGACACATGGTGATCGATGTTAAGGTTGCTGTCAACCTGTGTTCCCAAATCTCTTATCACAGGGTTTGAGCTAAGTGGGGTGCTGTTATACTATTAATGCTGTAATTTGCAGGGACTTTCCCTTTGCCAAAAGGAATGATTTTTTTTTTTTTTTTTTTTTTTGTGGTGTTCAGTTTAATTCCATGGCTTTGGCACCAATTATTTAATTCTCTCCATGGCCTTGCAGATAAGGCCTGTTAGGCTAATGGGTCTACAGTTCCTAGGGTCAGTTGCTAGACCCCTTTATGCAAGGGAATTATTGTTGCTGTTTTCCACTCTGCTGGTACACAGTCAGTACTTAGACTGTGGTTGAAGAGAGTGCTAAGTGGTGCTGCTAGGTCATATGTTATCCGGTCCCATACACACTGTGATTTTGATGATGACGTATCTTGCAGGTGCTACATTCTATGATGATGACTCTCCACACCACAGGAGGAGCTACAAACAGCACCTGACATACTGTCACCCAATTGTCCAATTATTTGTGGACCATTTCTGAGTCCAAAGTGATGCAATAAGAGGACTTATTCAAACCTATCCATACACAATCAAAATCAAGGTGGATGTGTGGTGTGCATGGACACAATAGTATGGGCAATACAAACCACTTTAGCAAGAGGGATATTCCAGGAAACTGAGTGACACATTAAGCATATCACAGGCATCAACTACAGGAATCCTAAACCTGTTCCAGAACATTATGCTGCAATATGTGGAACAGCATAATGATTGTTTAGGGCACCAGCAGTGTCCAGGTCATTTATGACACTGCCCATTTCCCTGAGATTCTAAGAGTTATACATTGCACCCATAATGGTGTCAAGGATCTACCAGATGCAGACAGTCTGATATGCATTAATAGGAAGGACTTCCACTCCCTGAGATGCCAGGTGGTCTGTAATGTCCATGGAATTATTATATATATATGTGTGTGTCTTAGTGTGTTTGCACATCATCCAGACAGCTCACACAATTCACACATTTTGCACATATCTGACATATACCAAATCTCCCTGCAAGGGTACTTTCCACAAGGTCACTTACACCAAATGTAAGACCCGATGATGGGTATCAGTAAGGTGTATATGGTCATTAGGCTAAAATAACTTTAATTCATCTGAATCCTAATTAGTCATTTACGAAAAAGAAAAGGAAAATGCCTCCCTTATACTGCTAAACATTAGTAGCAAAGACTGCAGTCTAATCACTCTAATCTACTAAACCTATTGAGTTGGCAGTGCTTAGTCACTGACATTCAGGCAATTATTAAGACTGTCACTTGTGACCCCTGACATCTTCCACCTGGGGTAGACGCCCTCTCAGCCCACCCCAGTTATGGTACTGGGGTACTTGAGTGTATAAATGATGAAATAATGTTTAGATAAAGTGTATATAGAGAGAGTTTTATAAATGTTTTATGCTAGTTACAAAGGTTCTCACAGATTGTTATGTTAATAAGCAGTAATCCTGTTGTGTGGTGTATAAAAAGGACTATAGTCCCGGTAATAAGGGATGTTGGCTTCTTGATGCAGGAAAGGTTTATGCCTGGAACAGTGGTTTTGGAAAGTATGCTCTAACAAAAAGAGACAAGCTGTAAGAAACTGAAGTGCTCCAGAAGCTTTCTACTAAATATTCAGACAGAAAGTTGTGTGAAGTCATTTTGCAATTGTAGCAGAATGAGTATGAGAAAGAGTGCAACTTTTATTACTTCATCTGTGCTAAAGAAATTGTAAAAACATGGTTCGTGTTTAATAAAAAAATTCATTATTTTTATAAAATCATCGCCTCTGCTGTTTTATTTTATAACATGAATATATGAAATTACCACTGTTGGGTAATTTGTCATTATGAGAAATAGTTCTTGTTGATGCTTGTTTCTGTGTTAGGCTGTACTTAATGTTTAATCAAATGAAGCATGTTATTTAATGTGCATTTTAGTTTAGACACTGCTGCATAACCATGGATTAGTATGTATTAACTGCACCTTCCATAAAAAGTGTTTTGGCAGAGGTCAATCTCCCCAACTCCTGCAGCACCAAATTTAAAACCCCACAACTTAAAGATATATTAACTCATGTCTGCAAAACCAACAATAAGATGCTGAACTCACATTTACTCACCACCAAACTTACACTCAGTCATAAATGGTTCAAGAACATCTCTCACAAATACTGACAGTAATGTTATCATTACACATATACAAATATACGTAATTTAACACAAAGACATACACACTCCACCTTGTACTCAGAGCACTCACATTTCAACCCTGATCTGAGACCTTCTTGTCTTAACGTGGAACTTTCATAGGTTCATAGGTTCATGTGTGTGTACTAGGCTAATGGCCCTGGAGCCTTTACAAGCCTAGCCCGTTGGATTACTCTGGCATCATGCCCCCAACCTTAGTTTCCAGTGCCTCTGTTGAGTAGAGCCACTGGAGTGATCCCCAGGGTGAATGTTCTATTTCCCATCCACTCATCAAGATTTCTCTTGAAGAGGGCCAGTGAGGTGTTCTGTTTGACATGTATGGGAAGTCTATTCCATAGCATGGGCAGTCTCTGGGTTATGAACCTGTTCCTCCAGCACGTTCTGTTGATTGTGGTAATGAGATTGAGGTCTCTGGAGCGTGTGGTGTGAAGGGATTGGGATTTCTTCAAATGTAGCATTTCTAACAGGGTGTCAGACATGGCTTTGTAAGTCAAACAGAGCTTGCCTCTAAGGAGGCAATATGAGACAGAAAATAGTTAGAGTTTTTTGAGTATGTCCATATAAGACAAGTATTTAAGGCCTAAGATCCTCTTTGTGAGGTACTTTTGCAGCCTCTCCATTTTTTGCAGGTGTCTAGTGAGGTACATGCCAAATGGGGCGTTGTACTCTATGATTGGCCTAATGAGGGAAGAGTAGAGGGAGACAATGACCTCTTTCTTCCTGGATGCAAAACCCTTAGTGATGAGATATGCCACATAGAACGACTTTCTGACCACAGTGGCAATGTGGTTAAAAGAGAGGTTGCTGTCAACCTGTGTTCCCAGATCTCTTATAACGTCTTCTGTGTTCAGTGGACTACCATCAATGTGGTAATTCATGGGAACCAGGTTTTTCCCAAAGGGGATGACACGCTTTTTGGCATTGAGCTTAAGGCGATGGTTCTGACACCAGTCGTTGGTGTCAGTGAGGGCTTTCTGTAGGATGTCAACATCACTTGGGGAGTTAATAATAGCTCCCAACTTGCAATCGTTTGTGAACTTTTGTCAGACAGAGTCCCTTCATGTTGCCCTGGACTTCAGAGAAGTAGATACCGAACAGGAGAGGACCCAGGACCGAACCCTGTGTGACTCCACTCGTGACTGGTCGGCATTCTGACTTGGAGTCAGCTATTTTCACATTGTGGGTTCTATCTGTGAGCCAGTTTGCAACCCATCTAGTGATATAGGGGTTGATGCCTAGCTTACAGAGTTTTTCTAGGATTCCTGAGTGGGGAATGGTATCAAAGGCCTTGGCCAGATCAAGGTAGGCTGTATGAACCACCTTGCCTTCATCCACAGCTCTGGTGACGGACTCAAAGAAGTCGACCAAGTTGAGCAGGCATGATCGACCCTTCATAAAACCAAACTGTGTGTGATCCAGAGTTTGGAGATTCCCTACATCCTTGTTTATTAGGTCCATGATGATGTGTTCCATAGCTTTGCATATCAGGCTCATCAGGCTAATGGGGCGATAGTTCCCAGGGTCTGCAGTCATTTCTCCTTTGTGGAGAGGGATGACTGTAGCAGTGCACCATTCAGTAGGGACAAAGCCTGAGGTGAGACTGTGACTGAACAGGACACACAGGTGAGGTGCCAGTTCACTCTGTAGTTCATGTAGAACACAGCCAGGGATATTGTCAGGTCCCATAGAAGCTGTATTCTTGGCCTTGGACAGTGCTGTTTTAACCTGTGCAGCAGTAATACTGGGTGCCTGGCAATCTACTGGTATCGTGATTGGTTCTTTGGGGGGGGAAGGGTAAAGCTGGCACGGAATCTGTCTGCCAGTATACTGGCAATATCTGTTGGCTCAGTATAGGAGGTACCATTGTGCAGTAGCTCAGAGCAAATCTAGGTATTGCCATGGAGATTCTTTACATAACTATAGAAGGCCTTGTGGTTGTCTTTACTATCTGTTGCAATTCTGTTTTCATAGCTAGCTTTAGATGATTTAATGAGGGATCTCAACTTTTTGTTGAGGCTGATAAGGGAGTTTTTCTAGTCTTGGGACTTCACCTTATTCTGCATCAGTTTCCTCCTTTTGTTGTAGAGTTTGTTTATGGCAGGGGACCACCAGATTGGCTTCCTTTTTTTGGAGGAGAGCATCTCGGTTCTATTGGGTATGGCAAGATCCATGCATTTGTGTATGTGTTCGTACAGTGCATTGGTGTATGAGTCGGCGGTCATGCAACTATTCTCCATTTGCTTGGGTGCCGTGAAGTTAGCCATCTCTGTTTTTAGGAGCTCAAAGTTAGTTTTGGAGAAGATTTTCATGGTGGTTACCTTTGCAGTGGGCAGGGTTGGAGGGTTGTGGATTTCCAAGGTGATTAGTTTGTGGTCGGATCTAACCAGGGAGGAGTTGACTACTGGTGTAGTGTAGAGCAATGGTCACTCATGTTAGTAATGACCAGGTCAAGGATGTTGGCTACCTCTAGTGGGGGTAAGAACAAGCTGATCCAGGGCATTGGAATTAATAAATTCCAGGAAACATTGGGCAAGTGTATTGGTACACAACTAGTTTTCCCAATTAATGGAGGGGTAGTTGAAGTTGCCCAGTATGACAGTGTTAGGTTGGACCTTAATATTCTCCAGGGTGCTTAGGAATGTGGAGTGTGAGTCTTGGCACATGGTTGGGGACCTATAGCAGGCTACGACTTGAATCGCTGTCTTACCCAATGTTAGCTGCACCTGTAGTATCTCTGCTGCGTTATGTTGGGCTACCAGTCTGGAGGTGTGTGCATCCTTTATTAAATGGAAACACCACCACTTTTGGAGCTTCGGTCCAAGTTCTGGAGCCGAAAGGTGTGGGATGAGCTATAGCCTGGTACTGCAGGGGTGCTTTCTGCTGCCTTGAACCAGGTCTTTGTTACAGCACAAATGTCGATGTTCTCCATTTTAAGGAGTGCTTCGAGTGAGTACATTTTGAGATTTAGACTTCTAGTGTTGATTAATATGACCCTCAGACTGCATTTGTTATAAAAATAGAATAATTCTCACTTTGAAAGAACAAACTTCCAACCAAATAAATGGTACTGTCTATACAGAACAAACTACATACACACAGTGAGTAAAGGTCATGTTAGAAAATTAGAATTTTAGGCTGTGGAGGTGTGAAGCAGAGGTCTTAACTCTGGCATAGTCCTAGACAGAGGCTTGCCGTATAATCGAAAGAAGCTGGGGACAATTTTTTTTTTTTGTTTTACTAGGACTGTGGTTGCAGTAACAGACAAAAAGGCATGTCTGGTCATCTCAAGGAGACTACTGCTCTATTTCTTATATGTTATACAGCTGTGTATACTTCAGACGTATGATTGTAAAGGAATGACTGCATACATAAATAATGGCTACAATAACATACTCAGTATGTTGGTATCAGAACATACAGTGTAATCCACTGCAACCCTTACCCTCCCTGTGTGAACACACACACATATATATATATATACACACACACGCACAATCTCTCTCTCTCTCCCACACAGAGTCAGATACCCATGCACACAAATCCAAGCCTCCACAATCAGGCCAACATACATCAGTTCTCACTCATGGAAACACTCACCCACATGTGTGCTGTAATACACACAGACAAGACACACACTGCTTGGCTATACTTACCTGCATCCATATTAGCCCCCCAATAGAGAACACCTCTGCTTAGTTATAATTAAAGCAAATGGCTTCCCATAAGTACAAGATGCACATTACTCCTAGCCTGCCTAATCCATAAACTCTTATACCAAGACTTCCTCATTTTCCATGCAAGCAACTTTCTGACAGCTACATCCTATAACCTTTGATCACAATCTTCACTCTCCTCAATATTCCCAACACTGATCTCAATGCAGAATTTATTAACCAGGAAGACATCTATACTGAAAAATAAGCTCAATAATGTGCCCATTTACTTCCAAGACTTGAATAAAGAAACTCTGCTATTTCTTTAGTTTTAAACGTTTATAATCACTCAATGTCATAAGATGAAAATCTTTACTTGTTAGTTCTGAACAGTGTTGCCGTGTTTATCATGCAAAATTCATTTCTTAAATGGTACTTCTTTACAGATATACTTTTGTTTTAAATGCATAACCTCTGAAATGTATATTTCTTGCAAACTTCTGAACACTAGATGTGCTTGTATACCTTTTCAAAATCACTTTACATATGCAAATTCCAGCAGTAAAAGTTTAAAACATGCACACAGATATGTGTGTTTTGTGTGTGTGTGTGTGTGTGTGTGTGTGTGTGTGTGTGTGTGTGTGTGTGTGTGTGTGTGTGTGTGTGTGTACATATACATACATACATACATAAATGCATATGCATTCTCAGTACAATTCATTTGTCCAGCTGAAAGGAATGTCCCAATGTGTACTATAATTAAAATAAAATGCACACAGGAAGGCTTCAGAAAATTACTACTAACAGCAAACAACAGTTTTCATAAGGTAAAGTGCTGAATCCAACCATGACAATGAATTGTCAGAGGGGAAAGCATGCACAATACTTCTATATCAAATAACCTAAGTTTAGGCCAGCTCAGTGGCAGAAACTTATTGTTGGGGACACATCATTTAAAAAAGTAAGTATGCAGTGGACCGCCTGGAAATCCAGACAGTAATCCATGTTTTTCCCTGCTTTGAAGCACTCAAAGGAGACTAAGAGAAGACATCATGAAATAGCTTTGACTATACAAACCACATCAGAGACTGCTGCATGTTAGATGAAAATCTGAGAATAGAAAAAGACAAAAGTAAAAAGGACTGAACACCAAGTTCTGTGTGTTTTTATGGTACAGAGGGTAGATGGAGTGTGCAATATCAAGAATGTCATTGGACTCCTCTCCACAAAAGCCTAAAATAGGTTTTGTATGTGTGTGTGCGTGTGTGTGTATAATAAAACTTTATATGAAACAAAAGTTGCAGACCTTTTTATGGGGAGCACAGTATATCAGTCATTTTTGATTATGCCACTATGTGTTCACTGCAGACTGTAGATAAGATCTTTTAATCAAGCATATCACAGCTTCCTGCCCTACACTATCAAACAGTATAGAACTACTTCTAAACTGCGCACACACAAAATGTACTCAAACACGCATACTCTGATCACATACATATGCAAACACACGTTCTTATATATGTACAACTGTTCACCTAATCTAAATAAAAGGTTACACAAAATAACTGGATGAGAAATTGCCAGAAAACCTGAAACAAACCGCATGTGAAAGAAAGGCATAATACACCATAACATGGGGATCAAACATAACATAAGAGAAATAAGATGTAAAAAAATCTCACATGCATGCATGCTGAAATAACCATCTGCTCACACTATGTAATAAAACTGATAGCTACCAAAAATGTAATCTAGGTTATAACATAATACACGGTTTAAGGCATACACTGCAATGCAAAATGCACTAAATACATAATTCCAATGTAACTGTTCTTTCACCCATTATATCCCACGAGACAACATCAATACTTCATCATCTCCCAAATGTAAAATATTCACCTACCTGTAATGTCCAGATGTGTGGGATAAACAAGCTCCATGAAAACCATCTTCTGTAAGCTGATAAATTCCCTACGGACTTCCACAAAAATAACCTACTGCAAAAGTAACAAAATAGGTAATCTACCAGTGTAGTACCTCGTGGGCGGTTCTGCGCAGGTTAGGGCGTGTCCACATTGATTGGCAGGTCATCACACATCTGACTGACAAGGTATGCTAATTTAACAATGACAAGGTTCTGGTAATTTCCACTATCCGAAACCAAGTACTTTTAACTACTGGTTTAACACATTGTTGCCACCTATTCAAATAACGGGTGCCATAGAAAAACATAAGGTATATGTATAGCAGCAAGAACTTTATTTTTCTCTGTTTTATGTTCACCAGCTTGCTCATTGAGCTATCAGAAGGAAGAACTCTGAAATTTGTGACCTTAGTAAGTCATTATTTCCTACAGATCTAAAACGAAACTTCTTGACTACAGTTTTTTCTGTTGCGTGTTGTTCCCTGTTCTGGTTGACTCTCTTTCCTACTGGCAAGTGACATATGATTCTGCTGATGCACTCTGCCTTCTTTGAGATTCCTGCTGTGCTAACAAACAGCCAGAGATGCGCTGAAACATAACTAGTATCTACAGCTCCGAATTCAGTCAGTAGGCATAAGAGACTTACGTGAGTTTCATCTTACTGACCATTCCTTGTGATTCTTCTGCTGGGGATAATAAACACAGACACCATTATCCTCTTCTGAGTTTGCCCACTGTGACAGTAGCCTGTTAGGAAGAAGAAGACAGCCCTGACCAGCAAGAATGTGAAAGAGGGCTCAACAATCCCATAACCTCTTAACTAAAACAACATTTTCACAAGTTGTGCAAGTTTGGGATAAGCTAAACAGTTTTTTCTACAAACAAGCACAATCTTAAAATACAGCATTTCAACTCCCCTAGGGTACAGCTTCCTGCTTCTTCTTTCAGATAACTGCCTTACAGATGATCGTAACTGACAGCTAATTAATATGAATGTAGCGTGGCTGTGTTAGGGGCGGGGTTTGCTACTGCGCATCCTGCGAGGTACTACACTGGTAGATTACCACAAAATATAGTAATGATCTCTAACACTTGTCACCACAAGACCCAAATCCATTTTGACCAAACCTACTGATTCTACCTCATAAATCTATTGTCACCAGTCACAAAACACTAATAATAATACGTATAATAAACATAATACTGTACTAACCTTTGCTTCACCCTTTCACTGTCACTGAGTTCCCAAATGAGCCAATTCTGAGGAAAGTGAAAAACATGTATAATCCCCTAAAGAAGCATATCCAACCAAACCTTCCAACCAATTAAAAAAATAAGCAGTACCCCCCTCCCCCACACGTGATGCACTCACTCAATGGCTAAAATCATTATTTTCTGCTGCTATTACCTTGTTAACATATTCAAATAAATAAATACACTTAGTAAATTAATGCATTTTAAACAGCCCATCAGTTGAGCTTATTCAGTCCAATGAAAATTAGGATTAATACAGAACACAGCATGGTTAACACCTCATAAACTTAATATGACCATTTTCACCTCTACTGGCATTTATTGTTTAATCCAGCATCCAAGATCAAAAACTCTAACACATAGCCTAAGGTAATGTCAGCAAACAGTGTAATTTACATAAAACTGATTGTCAGGCTCCTCTTACCACATACTGTGCTAGGGGATGACAAGAAACAATCTATTTCTACAGTTTAGTCAACCTTTAAGTCAATGGGTTAAACTTTAAGAAAATGTGGATTTTGTGTTTAGACTGAAATATACATAAAATACTAATAAGTTTGTATATGATTTTAAGTGCCCTATCTATGAGCATGTGACAGGGATCAAAATATATGGAAAATAATTACTACGAAATCTGGGGAATCATAATATCAGCTGCTCAGCTGGAGAGTTGTGTTAACACAATATTTCTTGATATGAAAGACCTTAATTTAAATGACCATCTCATCTCACTGCAAGAAGCAAAACCTCAGGACGTAGGTTGGGTTACACTTTTCTGTAGCACATAGCTAAAAGTACAATTAACTGACCGTAAATGACATACTTGATGTATCTATACTGACCATGTTAGAATGTCATGGGCCTTGCAAGGTCATATGTCATGCATAGGCCTGACTGCATGGCTATAGTGCAGTCTGCACCATGTAGACACTGAGAAGAATGAACACACACACACACACACACACACACACACACACACACACACACACACACACACACACACGCACAGATATGTTATCCAATTACAATTTAAACAGGTCATTCAGATCTGAAATACACCCTAACTTCACATGAAAATATCACTGTGTATTTATTCAAGGTATTCTCATGGCAATTTCAGGACCGGATCCCTTAATAACATGACTTTCATTTTGTTCTATAAAGCATAATACCTTATAGAGAAAGTTCAACAAAATCTGAAGTAAATGCATTGTGCCCATTGTCAGACTAGGAAAGGAAACAGGCTCAGAAGACTGCAACTGGTAGCATTACATAGGCACATACGTTATCCTTCATATCATGGGATTTTCGGTATCCCCTAAGTGGTCAAAGCTATTGATTCCATGTGCATCATGACACGTGGTGTCAGTTACGTCCAGTCCACACTTCTCTACCCAGTTTTAACAGCAATCTACCTCATTGTTATAACAATGCACCCATTACTGGGGACATGTCTGACTGCCAGCAGAAACTATCTATCTAGTGTTGCTGATTCCATTTCCATAAACATGTCTCACTATACAGAGTTTGACAGTTAATTAGGGAACATAAGTACATTGCAGACATTTCTGCCATATCACACCCCTACTGGCAATTTAGAGTCTGCAATCCACCTAAAGCATATCTTTGGAATGCAGGTAAAAACTGCATAGCAAAGAGAAAACTCACTTAGTTGCTAGGCAGATGCACAAACTCTGCAGAGAAAGCACTAAAGTACAGAATAAAACTGCATAACCTAAAGGCAAATTATAAACACTTCTTTAGCTACATTAACACAGTATGGTACAATGCCTACATTTCTCTGTACATGTTCAAAATAGCAATCCCCATTCTGAAGCAGTGAACATTGCCAACAGACTTGTGAGTAAATTCAAGTGGGTGTTGTACCCCTACTTTTTCTATTCAAACTCCAAAAAAATCACTCAATAACTTATTCTTTCTATTATCACAAAGAAACACATAGTAAAAGTGTTATCTGTGACTAAGTACTTCCTTCATGGGATCTGATAAGATAGCTACTTAATAAATAGCGCCAAGCATGCCCACACAGAAACACTCTTCAATCTGTTTAACAAATATCTACCTACAGGTTTTGTCCCTGAAGTTGTGTGTACTATAATGGCGATGACACACTATAATAGTAACCATATTACTGACTCCATAAATTGTAGAGCTATCAGCCTGACAAGCTTCATCTACAAAGCCATGGAATGTAATAAAACCATTCTCATAAACTATGATATCATAAAACTTAGATTGAACACACAACAGTTTAACTTTATCAAGGGAGAATCCTGCCTAATGAATATAGTTAATTTCTTCTAGGGGGTACATAAGCAATTGACAATGGTAATTTTTCACACATTCTATCTTGACTTACTCAGGAAACTGCAGACCCATGAGCCTGACTAGTTTTATCTGTAAAGCCTTAGACTGTATCATAGCTAGCCTAATTTACTATGATACGAATAATCTTATATGGCTAGATTCCCAGCAGTTCAGGTTTATTAATAGTAGATCCCATGTAACTAATATGGTCAACCTCTTTATGGACAGTGGACATGCTATGCACAGAGGATGCCTCGAACTGGCTACTGCTTTTGACACCATACCACATGTTAACATAAGAAATAATTTGAATGAGTTCAAAATTAACCCCTATGAAGTTAGGTGCGTAGCAAAGTGGTTCAGGGATAGAACCAAGCAGGACTGTGGCAAGTGCATCCTCAGTAAATATGAAGGTGACCACTGGCGTTCCTCAGGGCACTGTGCTAAGACCCCCTACTATCCGGCATCTACCTCAGATATTCAAATTACAGATGAGGATCTCTGGCTAACCATGTCTGTGGATGAATGTTAATCTTGGTGCCCTCCTAAAGTCACTGTCTGATACGTAGAAGCTCCAGCTCCAATGGAGCTCACTCATAACAACTGCTGCTCAAACAATGGGTTAAAACTTAAAAATAAAAACTGCAGAATTATTAGATTTGGTAAACAATCCCTTCAGCTGTTGTATAGTATAGAAAACACCCCACTTCAAAATGAAAGTGTGGCATGAGATAAGGAAACAGTAGATAATTCCTTTGCCTTTGGTCATCATGTTGCAACAACTGTTAGGACATCTTTTGGTTATAGTGTAGTGTAATACATCCCAAGATGTTCATTAGCAAAGCCAGCCCACAGTCTAGAAACCTCATATACAGTCTGCCAGTCATACATATGACCGTTAAAGTATGCCATTTTGGATGCAAACTAATTAAAAATATACACATAATAGCTTGCCTTAGAATCATTGTTGAGCTCTTCATTAACCATATTACACAACACTATGTTTTACTTTAAATTGTGCTCTTCTAAGCTTGTAAAGTTGATAGAACAACAAGTTTTGCATATATGAAGCTGGAAACTCAAATGTCTACCATTACATAATGACTAATTCCCAAATATAATTTCTAGGAAATGAATGAACAACTGAATGAATGAATGAATACATTTTCTAAGGCAAAAGCTTTTTCTGAAGCCTATGAAGTCAGAAAATCAAATGCTCATTAATTAGTGACTTACATTCCCAATGATTAGCAAGGAAAAACAAAAAGCTAAAAAGCTAGACATTCTGCAAAATTCTGGACTATTGAGAGATATGTTTTAGACAGTACAAGATATTTCTTGGGACTGAGTGTGTCCATCAGTCACTCTAAGCCCACATTGTCTGTCTGTAAAGTAGAGAACTTCCAAAACTTTGTGAACTTAAATGGGGTTATTACACTCCATTACAACCCATCTTTTTATCTTGCAGAGCTTATTGCAAAATGTATTTCATTTACAGCCTGTCAAGTTCTTACCCATCTACAATCCACATCAAGTTAGAGCTGC
>NC_056728.1:191281938-191326938 GCF_019279795.1 Protopterus annectens | reverse complement strand
ACGCGCTCTAGTGAGCTAAACCTCACCACAACAATAAATAGAACATGCTGGAGGGATAGATTCCTGTCACAGAGACTCCGCATACTTTGGAACAAAATTCCAAATTACATTAGGCAGAGCCACTCACTAACACTCAAGAGAAACCTTGATGAGTGTGTGGGTAACAGAAAATACAGCCCTGGGATCACTTCATTGGCTCTGCTTGACAGAGGATCAATTACTTAAGCAATGAGGCGGCGAAAGCAGACACACACTGGCTAGGCTTATAGGCTTGCCCCCTGCATAAATGTAGTAAAAACTCTGTGGAATGTTATTTCTAGTTGCTTTATAGTTTTCAATGATTTCAGATTCGATGTTTTGAGTTTTTGACGATTTGGTCTCGTTGTTTTGCAATTTGATGAAATGATATGAAGTGGAACCATATATATATATATATATATATATATATATATATATATATATATATATATGTATATGTATATGTGTGTGTATATATATATATATATATATATATATATATATATATATATATATATAGAGAGAGAGAGAGAGAGAGTAGAAAAAACATGATTAAACTGTATGTCGGTATGGTGGGCTTCCAATGAGACATCATCTGTAAAAGGAGAGTTAGAGCACCTTGTCAAGTGTCTGTAATCAATCATGTCTGGCCATGCAAAGTACTACACTTAGTATCTGCAATAAAGAAAAGAGCCTATTTCTATCCTGCACCCTAGCAATGAGAAATTACTCTGGCTGTATGCAGTCTTACATATAAATGTAAATCAGTTTTGGAATCTGGGGATGAATGTCACAGTGCTTTGTGCTCCATTTATTGATAACTAGTTCCTACAGTCTATTGCTAATCTGAGCACGTAGCTGCATTTCAGGTCATCTGTCCCTATTTGGGTAGTTATGTCCTGGGGGGGGGGCACAAAAATGGCAAACGTCCTGAGATATAAACAGCAGGCTTTGTAGCAACAGGCATTCTCAGAAGTGGAAAAAAATAAGAAACTTTAATGCCTGGCATTACTGAATGACTAATCCCCACTGATTTAGCAGAAGACCAAAAATGTAATAAGGAACTGGGCAAAAATGACTCAAAATCAGGTATAGGTTCATAAGTTCATAGGTTCATACTAGGCTATCTGCCCTAGGGCATTTATAAGCCTAGCCAGAGTGTGTTTGGCTTTCGCCACCCATTTTAAATTAATTTTGCTATGCCCTTTTTCGAGGTTAGTATACTGTGCCTCTGTCTAACAGTGACACAGAAGTGATACCCGGAGTAAACCTACGATCTCCTATCCACTCAAGATTCCTCTTGAAGAGAGTCAATGAGGGACTCTGCCTAACCTGGACTGGGATTTTATTCCAGAGTGAAGGGAGCCTCTGGGTTATGAATCTGTCCCTCCAGCATGTCCTATTTATTTCAGTGCTGAGGTTCAAGTCTCTCGAGCGCGTAGTTCGATGGGATTGGGATTTTCTGAGGTGCAGCTTGTCCATTAATTCCGGGTTGGACATGGCTTTATACGTCAGGCACAGATCGCCTCTGAGCAGGCAGTATGCCACTGACTAGAGCTGGAGTTTCTTTAACCGGGCAGCATATGGCATCTGTTTGAGCCCTTTGATCCTCTTGGTGAGGTACTTTTGGGGTCTTTCCAGTTGCTGCAGGTGTCTGGTAAGGTACATCCCAAAAGGGGCACTGTACTCAATTATGGGCCTGATGAGGGATGAGTAAAGAGGCACGATGACCTCCCCTGATCTAGATGTGAATCTCTTCATGATTAGGTAGGCTATATAAAATGTTTTTCTAACCACTTTGGCCACGAAATGAGAGCTTGTTATCATCTTGGGTCCCCAGGTCCCTAATTACTTCTTCTGTACTTAATGGATTACCACCTATGTGGTAATTTGTGGGCACTTTGTTTTTGCCAAAGGGGATGACTATACACTTTTTAGCGTTTAGCTTGAGGCCATGGCTCTGGCACCAGTTGTCTGTTTCTATGAGGCCCTTTTGGAGGATGCTTGTGTCGGCTGGAGAGTCGATTATGGCGCCCAGTTTGCAGTCATCTGTGAACTTGGTCAGCCACAGTCCTTCCGTGTTGGCCTGTACCTCCGAGAAATATATACCGAACAAGAGAGGTCCCAGGACTGAGCCTTGTGGGATGCCACTTGTAACTGGTTTGGAGTCTGACATGGCTCCAGCAATTCTAACCATGTGGGTTCTGTCCTTGAGCCAGTTTGCAACCCATCTAGTGACATAGGGGTTTATATTTAAGCTGGTGAGCTTATCTATAATGCCCGAGTGGGGTATTGTATTGAAGGCTTTTGCGAGGTCCAGGTAGGCTGTGTGGACCACCTTCCCCTTGTCAATGGCCTTGGTGACTGTTTCAAAGAAATAGACCAGGTTTAATAGGCAGGATCTGCCCTTAAAGCTGAACTGGGTAGGATCCAGTGTCTGTAGGTCCCCGATATCTTTATTTATGAGGTCCATGATGATCCTTTCCATAGCTTTGCAGACCAAGCTAGTCAGGCTTATGGGGCGATAGTTTCCAGGATCCGATGAGGCACCACCTTTGTGGAGAGGGACCACTGTTGCTGTATGCCACTCTTTGGGTACATATCCTGTAGTAAGGCTGAGATTGAACAGTAGTTTTATGTTTGGGTTTAGCTCTTCTTGGAGTTCATGTAGGACGCAGCCCGGGACACCATCTGGTCCCATTAATGCTGAGTTTTTTGCTTTGGAGAGGGCGGCTCTTACCTGAGCATCTGAGATGGCAGGGGGCAGCACTCTGCTGGGATAGATATTTGCCCTTTTGGTGGGGGGGGGGTTTGCGCTGAACCTGTCAGCTAGGATGTTTGCAATGTCTGTGGGTTCGGTGTATTTTTTGTCATTTTGGACTAATTCTGAGCATATCTGGGAATTCCCACCTAGGTTCCTAACATAACTAAAGAAAGCCTTGTGATTATCCTTAGTGTCCTGTGCAATTTTTCTCTCGAAGCTGGCCTTAGACGATTTTATGAGTGCCCGTAGTTTTTTGCTAATACTGATCAGAAATGCCTTCCCTTTTTGGGATTTTGCTCTATCATGTAGTAGCTTCCTCCTTCTATTGTATAGTTTGTTTATGGCTGGGGTCCACCAGACAGGACGTCTGCCTTTGGAGGATTGAGTCTTGGTTTTATTTGGGATTGCATGATCCATGCATTCCTGAAGGTGTTCATAGAATGCGTTTATAAAGGATTCTGCGGTCTGGGCCATATTTTCCACAGGCCCGGGGGCTTTGAAGGATTCCACCTCGGTTTTGAGGAGTGTGAAATTTGCTTTAGAGAAGTTTTTCACTGTGGTTTTCTGGGCAGGGATGGGGTCGGGATGTGAATATCCAGGGAGATTAGTTTATGGTCTGATCTTACCAGTGAGGGATACACTTCTGGTCTGGAGCATAGAGTCCCCATGTTGGTGATGATCAGGTCCAGTATGTTTTCCCCTCTTGTGGGAGTGGTAACAAGTTGTTCCATAGCATTTGAGTTTATAAATTCTAGGAACCTTTGGGCTAGGGTGTTGGAGCTAGAGTAATGCTCCCAGTCTATGTTTGGGTAGTTGAAGTCGCCCAATATAATGGTGTTTGGAGAGACCTTCATATTTTCCAGTGTTCTCAGGAAGGCCGAATGGGGTTCCTGGGTTTGGGAGGTGGTCTGTAGCAGGCTATAAATTGGAAGGCAGTTTTACCCACTGTTAGTTGCACATGGATAGTCTCTGATGCTTCATGCTGTGCCACCAACCTGGAGGTGTGGGTATCTTTGACGAATATTGATGTTCTGCAAAACAAGGAACAGCTGTGTTTGCAACAGTTACACACACATATATACACGTATTTTATATATATATATATATATATATATATATATATATATATATATTTTTTTTTTTTTTTTTTTTTTATTGTTGATGACCAGGTTAGTCTCAGTAAGCTTGTGGCTTCTTTTAAGTGGAGTCCTGAGTTATCATTCATGCTGACTGGGAAAAGTTTGGCCTGGGCACTGGGAAAAGTTCCCATTTTTTTAAGTGCTTTAGAATGTTTTGTATCCATCGTGCTTTCACAGGCTAAGGTAGATATGGTGTCTGTTTAACATCTCATCCAGACTTAGGAGTTCATCAAATGCTTATGCTGTACTGCAATGTATGTAATTGAAAATTGAAGCCCTGTGGGAATAGAAACCAGAGCTGTTGTGATATCCCAGCATCAGCTGCAACTGTGACTACCAACACTTTATTTTATATATATATATATATATATATATATATATATATATATATAGATTATATACAGATATATGGATCCCCTTCTAACACTTGAAAGGCCATATCATCGAGTTTCAAAGATAAAAATCATGAAAATGAAACACCCAAATGGCAAATTCTCCCAGGACAAGTAAACCCTTGCCCAACATTCCCTTTTCTACACTGGAGTGCGATCCTAGAGTTGGGATATATAGTTGGTGGTAGGGGGTGTACCCCCAGCCTAGGTGAGATTTATTTACACCAGTGTTTGTTTTGTTAAAGTTTGGGCAAGTTTTTACTTGCCCTGGAAAAAAAACTGTCATTCTAGTATTTCGTTTTCATGATTTTCATCTTGTCAAAATGAAATTTGATAATATTCTGAGTATTAGAAGTAGATCTGTATATAATATTTTACACTGGAAAATATTAAGGTAAAACCCAACACTCTAATAATGGGTGATTTCAACTACCCTACCATTAACTGGGAAAACTACTTGTGTACCAACTCTTTTGTTCAACATTTTCTGGAAATCATCAATTCCAACGCCTTGGATGAACTTATCCACACCCCCACCAGGGGCAGCAATATCCTAGACCTGGTCATCACCAACATGGGTGACCGGTGTTCCAAACCAGAGGTTAGCTCCTCGTTGGTCAGATCCGAACACAAGCTAATCACCCATGCAGATGGACAATAGAGATACGACTGCGGAATCCTACACAAATGCACTTTATAAGCACTTACACGAGTGCATGGATCGTGCTATCCCTAACAGAACCAAGATGCTAGCCTCCAAAAAAAGGAAGCTAATCTGGTGGTCTTCTGCCATAAACAAACTCTACAACAGAAGAAAGAAACTGTTGCAAAAAAAAAAGAGTAAAATCCCACGATTGGAGGAACTCCCTGGTCAGACTCAGTAAGAAGCTGAGATCCCTCAAAATCCTCCGAAGCTAGTTATGAAAACAAAACCACCACTGATTCTAAAGACAACCACAAAGCATTCTATAGCAATGTCAAGAATCTCAGTGGCAACACTCAGATCTGCTCTGAGTTACAGCACAATGACACTAAATATACAGAACCAACTGATATTGCCAACATCCTGGCAGATAGGTTCAGTGCTAACTTTACCCCCCTCTCACCCCCTAAAGGGCCCATCTTTATACCGGAAGAATGCAAAGTTCCTGTAATTACGGCTGCATAGGTAAAAATCTCACTCTCCAAAGCCAAGAACACAGCATCCATGGGACCTGACAACATCCCAGGCTGCCTTCTACACGAACTACAGAATGAACTGGCACCCCACCTAAGTACCATGTTCAATCATAGCCTCACCTCAGGCTTTGTGCCCATTGAATAGCGCACCATGACAGTTATCCCACTCCACAAAGGGGGGGCCACAGCAGACCCCAGGAACTACTGCCCCATTAGCCTGACGACCTGGTCTGCAAGGCCATGGAACGTATCATCATGGAACTCAAACAAAGATATTGGAAATCTCCAAACTCTGGACCCCACACAGTTCGCATTTGTAAAAGGCAGATCATGTCTCCTAAACCTGATAGACTTCTTTGAAGTAGTCACCAAAGCCATAGATGAGGGTAAGGTGGTTCACACAGCTTATCTAGATCTCGCCAAGGCATTCAACACCATCCCCCACTCTGGAATTATAGATAAACTCACTAAACTAGGTATAAATCCCTATGTCACAAGATGGGTTGCCAACTGGCTTACTGACAGAACCCACACTGTGAAAGTAGCAGACTCCAAATCAGATTTCAGATCAGTGACAAGTGGAGTAGCAGAGGGTTCAGTCCTGGGTCCTCTCCTGTTTGGTATCTACTTCTCTGAAGTACAGGCTAACACAGTAGGTCTTTGGCTAACTAAATTCGCAGATGACTGCAAACTAGGAGCCATAATCGAAACTCCTAACAATGTGGACATCCTACAAAAGGATGTCACTGAGACAGATGTCTGGTGTCAAAGCCATGGTCTCAAGCTCAATGCCAAAAAGTGCACTGTCATCCCCTTTGGTAAAAACTCTGTACCCATGAACTATCACATAGGTGGTAGTCTACTTAACACCAAAAGTGTGATAAGAGACCTTGGGACACAGGTGGACAGTAGTCTCTCCTTTGATAATCACATCGGCACAGTGGTCAGGAAATCCTTCTACGTGGCACACATCACAAAAGGTTTCTCATCCAGAAAAAAAAAAAAAAAAAAAAAAAAAGAGGTCACTGTTCCCCTCTACTCATCACTCATTAGACCCATTATAGAGTACAATGCCCCTTTTGGTATGTACCTCACCAGACATCTACAACTGAAAGGCCACAAAAATACCTCACAAAGAGGATTACTGGCCTCAAACAGATGCCTTATGCAGACCGACTCAAAAAACTCCAGCTTTACTCAGTCACATATTGCCTATTCAGAGGCGATCTCTGCCTAACATACAAAGCTATGTCAAACCCAGAGCTGTTGGACATGCTCCACTTAAAGAAATCCCAATCCCTCTGAGCTACATGCTATAGGGAACTAAACCTTGTCACCACAATAAACAGAACATGCTGGAGGGATAGATTCCTGTCCCAGAGACTTCCCATACTCTGGAACAGACTACCTATCTATGTCAAACGGAGCTCCTCGTTAGCACTCTTCAAAAAAAATCTTGATTGGATGGGTAATAGGAAATTCACCCCGGGGATCATTGCGAAAGCCAGGGTACCTTTTTGGTTAGGCTTGTATAGGCCCTAGGGCCAATAGCCTAGTACCTACCTATGAACATACACATTATATATATATAGATATATATATATATATATATATATATATATATATATATATACATATACACACACACACACACACACACATACACACACACACACACACATACATACATATATATATTGACACACACATATATGAGAGAGAGAGAGAGATATACTGTATATACATACACAGCCATACCCACATAAACACAAATGCTCACCTAATCTGTATAAAATGTAATACAGATTGACTGGACTGGCCAGGAAATCACTACATAACTTAAAGTCAGTGTTGTAACTAGGAAAAAATTACCCACCTAATGTAAGCTAAAATGTGGAGAAATCTCAGCCATATACCAAAACAACTGCTCATGCAGTGCAAAGTAAAGCTGCCAACCTACAAATAAATAAATAAATAATAAAATCGGTATATGAAGCATCACACTATTCAAACTGTTCATAGGCGTGTACTAGGCTAATGGCCCTGGAGCCTTTACAAGCCTAGCCCATAGGATTACCCTGGCATCATGCCACCCATCCTTAGTTCCTAGTGCCTCTGTTGAGTAGAGCCACTGGAGTGATCCCTGGGATGAATTTTCTATTTCTCATCCACTCATCAAGATTTCTCTTAGAGGGCCAGTGAGGTGCTCTGCTTGACATGTATGGGAAGTCTATTCCATAGCATGGGCAGTCCCTGGGTTATGAACCTGTCCCTCCAGAATGTTCTGTTGATTGTGGTAATGAGGTTGAGGTCTCTGGAGCGTGTGCTGTGGAGGGATTGGGATTTCTTTAGATGTAGCATTTCTAACAAAGCTGGGTTAGACGTGGCTTTGTAAGTCAAGAAGAAATCATCTCTAAGTAGGCGATATGAGACTTTAAACCATAAATTATTACAGCAGGAAGTACACCACATATATAGTTTCTACTTTAAGTTTCTCCAGCAGTTTCACCAAACACAACAGGTAGTTTAATTCACAATTTAGGCAAGGATCTCCCAAACATAGATATGATCATTTACCTGTAATGAATAAGTCTGTGGTATAAACAAGTCATTTGAATTATTTAAGCAGCCATCTCCTTCTGTGAAGCTGATTGCTTCTCCAAATTACCTTTATAAAACCTACTCGCTACTAAAGCAACACGACATGGCCATTATCTGTAAAGCTTGCCAGAAAAGGACAAAAATTCAGAAGTCTTCCTTTAACAAATCCTACTAAGTGTAAGTCATAAGCCCACTGCCACTAGTAGGAAAATTGTTACAAAATGGCAAATGAAAAAGAAGGCTGCACTAACCCCTCCAAACCATCCAATGCGTCTGTTCTCAACTGAGGTGAATTCCGTAGAAAATGACAAACATCCATCAATTCATAAGATAGCATACCCAAACACCCCCAAACCCAAATAATTAGCAGAAATTCTACTAAACCTTGTCTCTCCACAGGAAGCTTTTAGGAGATACCTGAAATCAATACTTCAAATAAATACATGCATTGAATGACTGAAGACATTTTAAACAGCTCACCATTAAGATTCACATTCATTCAAATTAAAATCATGATCGGTACAGAAAACAGTGCAGTTAGTGCCCCATTAAAGGTGAATATGACCACTGTCACCTCTGCTAGTTTAATCCAGTGTCATTAACACATATCCAATAATGATGGCAACAAGCGTGGAATAATTCGTATGCAAACTGATTAAGCCAAGCTTCTCTCACCACATACTGTGAGTGTATTGCGGGAGGCTAAAGTATGTAACTATTTTTATAGCTTTAAACAGTCTTTTATTTAATATGCAAAACTTTTAGAAACTGAGGCTTTTCTGTGGAGACTGAGATCTGCAGAAGTGTGAATAAATATGTATACAATTTTAAGTGTACTGTTTATGAGCCTGCAACAAATATCAAGCAGCTATGGAAAAATAGAGTGAAAATCTGAGGAACCAGAAATATCAGCTGCCGAGGAGGAAAGTTGTAGAAATAGGATTTGTCATGAGGGGAACATATTCATTGTAATGACCATTTCAACTCACTTGTGTCTTTCGGCTTTTCCCGGTTAGGGGTCGCCACAGCATAACGCCGGTCCGCTAATGATTGGCAGTAGATTTTTACGTGCCGACTTACCAGGCTTGACGCACAACCTTCACCGAAGGTACGCCCGTTCATGCATGTCTCCACACAGAAGACGCTTTAGCTGAGAATCAAACAGGACAACGTCTAACTGTGAGGCGACAACTCTACCGCAGCACTGGCATATACGTTTGGTTAAGTGTACATAAAGTGACACCTCAAGATGGTCTGAGGAAAAATAGAAAAATACAATTAAAATACCTTGAATGATACACTTGATGTATTTGTAGTAGTCATGTACAAATGTAATGGTTTTACAAGATACTTACAAGTACACATTTTATAAAAATATCATCCCTATGCCTATGTGCATGACATTTATAATGCAGCTGTATAGTAAATATATTAAAAAATACCCAGAAAACATTACAGAATAGTGTGAAGTATGTAGTTCAGTGAGAAACACTAATTATGTAAATATATGCACTTTTATCATTAAACATAGTCCACAGAGCCTAAGACGACCCTATCCTGTCAGACCAATTACACATTTGCAAGTCCCGTGAACATCCACTCAAGGGAGCTCAGTCTCTTTTGCACCCTAACTAGAACATGTTGGAGGGGCAGGTGTGTGTGTCACAGAAAATACCAATTCTATGGAACTGGCTTAGACACCACATAAAGTAAAGTACTTCTTACTCTACTAGAACATAATTTGGATGAATAGAGGAATAACTCCAAATTCACCACAGGTTCAGCATCCATGTTCATCATGTACAGGGTCCACAAGTCATGTCCCAACAGGTCCTTGCTCTGCCCACATCTGTGTTATCTATATATTCAAAAGGCCATATCACTGAATTTCATTTTGTCAGATGAAAATTGTGAAAACTCAGGTTGACAGCAGCCTTGCCTTTAATCACCATGTCTCCAGAGTGGTAAGAAGGGCATTCTACATGGCTCACCTCATAAGTAAGGGCATTGCCTTGAGAAAAAAGAAGTTATCACCTCCCTGTACTCTAAACTCATTAGGCTAATAATTGAGTACAATGCCCCTTTTGGGATGTACCTTTCAAAGCACCTGCAACAATTGGAGAGAAGTTCTTCAGCAGCAATACTATTTGGATCAGCTGAAATCACTGTCATTTTATCTGCTTCATACAAACTACTCGTCTACTCAGAAACTATCTCTGCCTTGCATATAAGGTGATCTCTGACCAGGCTTTACTGGAAATGCTGCACATCTGCAAGTCAAATGGCACACAGTTTACTCTCTGTAAAGACCTAAACCTGGTATGTGACATCAACAGAACTTGCTGGAGGGACAGATTTGTCTCCCAGAGTTTACCACACCTTTGGAATAGACTCCCACTTGACATCAAACAGAGCACCTCATTGGCCCTCTTCAAACACAATGTGGATGATTGGATGGGTAACTGTAAATTCACCCCAAGGGTTCCACCTGTGTCCCTCTTGGACGGGGGCAATAGGTGCCAATCATGGTAACAAGAGTAAAATTTGGCAAGGCTTGTAAGGGCCCTCACTCCATTAGTCTATTAACTTCCTATGAAAATATGATCCTACCTATATAAAGGCTGAAAAGGAGGATGGCAAAACTATAAAGCATTAGGAGCCAAAAAATGCTCCTGTTGCAGTGGCAAATCAGCCCTAGATTTAGAGTAAAGTGGAAGGTGGTAATCAGAAGAGCATGCACTGAACTCCAACTAGCTGCCTCCAAAATATCTTTAGTAGCCACCCCGTAAAAAGCTGTAAAGTGGCAGTAGCCCTAGTGGAATGAGGCCTAATCAGCTGGAATCTCCTTTTATGATGGGAACAACAGAAAGCAATACAATAAATCCACTTAAAAACCAATCCACTTAGAAAAGGTTCTGTTTGAAAACCCAAAGCAAATGAGACAAACAAAAAATGAGACACACTGAACCCTTTAGTTCTGCTCAAATGGCCCCTGCCCTCACTCAAGAGGCTGTGCAGGTGAACTCCATCTTCTAGGTCTGAAGGAACTCTGAGCTCTGCCCTACCACGTCTAGATCTACCCCCTAGACTGAGATCAGAAGAAGGATTACTAAACTTTGGAGGCTGAACTTGCAAATCTTTAAATAACAGTCTGCATGGGCGCTTAGCCTTATCTTCAATTTCTTCGGGCTGATTCCACAGGTGGACCAAACAACACTTCTGACTGACTGCAAATCAAAATCCAAAATCCTTGTCTTAAAGATAAATTCTGAAGCCAGGCCCAAGCGTGCCTCTTGAAGAACTGACTCAACCAGAGCCACACCTAGAAGAGGCCTGCAACATCAAAACCACACTGTAAGAATGCTTACCCACCTGTTCAACCAAATCTTGTAACCTTAGAGTTCAATTGCGAGAAAAAAGAAAATTTTTGATATTTCAACGCATATGAAACTGGCAATTCAAAGCCCTCACCAAGCTAAGGTAGAAGATGACCTTCCCTTCTTTCCCCATCCTATCCTGGCCTTATCTAGAGGAGAGGGCGGATCTAGCACAGGCCTTGACAGGAATCTTCTGCATCAGAATCAGAATAAGAGAGTTCCTGCAAGTCTTCTTCTTCAGCCAAAGACTCTATGACATCAGAAGCCTGTTCAAAACTTTCCAACTCTGGCTCCACCCTAGGCCTCTTGCTACCGGGAGGGGCAGAAGAACCCAATCATCAGAGTAATCAAATGCTTCTGCCGACAAGCATGTGGCTTGCACAGCACAGACCCTGCAGAACTGAAGCTAAACCTGGCCTGCCTCTGGAAGACCCTACCATGGGACTGTAAGGCTAGTCTTAAGATTCTGACAGATCAATAACTTAGTAAGTACCCATGAACCTATTTAGATACTATGAAAACATATATATATATATATATATATATATATATATATATATATATATATATATATATATATATATATATATATATATATATATATATATATATGGATCCCCTTCTAATACTTGAAAGGCCATATCATTAAATTTCATTTTTGCAAGACGAAGATCGCAAAAACAAAATACCCAAATGGCAATTTTTTTTCCAGGACAAGTAAACAGTTGCCAAACATGCCTAGTGTGATCTTATGGGGGTGTAGGGGCTGTAGCCACTCACCTAGGTGGGTTTTATTTACTCCAGTGTGTTTATCATTGAAGTTTGGGTCAGTGTTTACTTGCCCTGGGAAAATCTGGCTGTTTAGGTATTTCATTTTTGGGTCCACTATGTAATTTCTAAATACTGAAATCCCAAATTTCAGTATTTCAAAATTACATAGCCGAAAACCCAAAGTTCCGAAACCGGCAGAAGCGCGAAATTCAAAATCCCAAAGCACGAAGATGTTGAATTTCCGTTTCCGCTGGTGTGGTGTGTGGATGGATGGGTGGAAATTTAGGTAAGTATGTATGTGTAAGTGTGTTGGGTTAGGGGCTTTAGTGTGTGTGTATGTTGTGACTGATGTGTGTGTGTGTGTGTGTGTGTGTGTGTGTGTGTGTGTGTGTGTGTGTGTGTGTGTGTGTGTGTGTGTGTGTGTGTATGTTGTAAAAAACTAAGAGAGCGGGTGACCTGAATACCTGCTCCGAAATCAACAAATGTATTCCAAAGAAATGTACTGTTCTCATTGTTGTGAAATACAACTTTTAAAAACAAGTTGAAATCAAGATCTCAAGAAGCAATGAAATCCAACAGAATGAACTCCAACAAGATATTTTATTCCGCACAGTACTCAGCACTAGAGAACTGATGTGGCAATTAAAACTCAGTGCCACAAAATATCCAGGGTTGAATGATGGGCTTAGCATGGCTAGTGTTCTTATGGCTAAGAGAAACAAGTTATGATTCTTTTCACCAAAAGAGAAAGATGCAGCCCTTCTAGTAAATATTATTTATATGATTATCCCTAATTTATTCTTGTCAAAACACTTGCACAAATAACATTTTGCACACTGTGCAGCCAACTATTTGTTGTAACTTGGCACATTTTTATAACACGCAATGTTCAAATATTTTGCATGATTGCATACTTGGTGACCATTCTTTTTTATGCAGGATTATACATGTTTTATCTGAATTCATTCCTGTCACATTTTAAAAAAATCATTTGTATTATGTTTTGCAAGGATTTTTTTTTGTATTATGGTTCAACGATTCTTTCAGAATCAACATAGGAAATATTTGTTTTAATGATTATGGTACATTGAAATGTATTTGACTTCTATGGTCTTTTTGTTTTTATTTTTCAATTTTTATTTTTTATTTCCTAATATTCATATTAAGAAATGTAACGTAATACATTATGGGTGGGAGGGTGGCCTAATGGTTAAGGTATTTGCCTTACAAACACAAGGTGCAGGGTTCGATTCTCACAAGGGATAATTGGCTAGGCTTACAATGGCTCTCAAGGGCAGTTAGCCTAGTACTAACCTATGAACCTATACCTGTTTTTAACAGCCCAGAGTTGTTTAAACGAACATTTATTCAAACACAGTGGCTTATGCAGCGTTTTAAGATCAAATTGGATGATAACAGCTATTGGTTTATGAAAAAAACAATTATGTAATCAACATCAGTTAATTAACCAATGGCTCTATGGTTAAAGCACTATAATAACATGTTTTTTGCGAGAATTTGTACACTTGAAAAAGCCCGTTAACAACGGGCGAAAGCGCTTGTGTTTTACGTGTTCTACTGTGCGGAATAAAATATCTTGTTGGAGTTCATTCTGTTGGATTTCATTGCTTCTTGAGATCTTGATTTCAACTTGTTTTTAAAAGTTGTATTTCACAACAACGAGAACAGTACATTTCCTTGGAATACATTTGTTGATTTCAGAGCAGGTATTCAGGTCACCCGCTCTCTTAGTTTTTTGTGTGTGTGTGTGTGTGTGTGTGTGTGTGTGTGTGTGTGTGTGAGGGACTGTAAAATGTGTGGGTGTGAGTTTCATTTGTCTGTGCGATCTCGGCGTTAGAATATATAAGTTGGGGGTGTGTGGGGGGCATAGCCCCCTACATGGGGGGTGCAGGGGAGCTTGCCCCCCTGCTTATCTGTAGTGTAGAATCATTTATTTGATTGTTGGGGGTTATGTATGTTTATGTGTGTGCTGTATGTGTAGCGTAACTTCAGGATTTCGAATTTCGCAGTTATGCTGTTTCGGCTATGTAATTTCGAAATACTGAAATTCGGGATTTCAGTAATTTGAGATTACATAGTGGACCCATATGTGTGTGTGTGTGTGTATATATATATATATGTGTATATATATATATATATATATATATATATATATATATATATATATATATATATATATATATATATATATATATATATATATATATATATATACATACATATACACACACACAGATTTATATATATATATATATATATATATATATATATATATATATATATATATATATATATATATAAAGAGAGAGCATACAATACACATATACTTAGGGTTACCACCCGTCTCTGTTTGTGAGGGACAGTCCCTCTTCGGGCAGTTGTGTCCTGCAGGAAAAATTGGCAAATGTCTTGAGATTTTAGGACAAAAAATATTGCCTAATTTTTCTGTAATAGTTGCATAATTCAGTGATTTTGAATTTAAAACACCTAAATGCTATAAGAAATATTGTAAGCAATTTAAATACTAAATGAATAAGCTTTTATTTTGGCAAAGAAGTGAAGTTCTGTCACATGCATTGGCCATGTGTATGTTTTGTACTGCAAAATTTCACATTTCTACAAAAAATGTCCCACTTTGGACATTTGAAAAGGTGGCAACCCTACATATACTAGAAATGAAATTTAACATCATACAGGAATAAAAAATTAAGTAGTGTATCCTATGTTGTGACATTATAATTACCTAAATATTTTATAAAATAACTCCAGCACGTCTCTATATAGTGGCGGTAGCCACGTTGATGTAGTGTACAGTGTAAATGTCAAGCTTGATAACAGGATTTATAGCAGTATGTCCTTTGTCAAGGACTTTTTTCTTGATTAGCACTATGTCCCTGAAATGTTTATATGGGGGGGGTAGAAGAAAATGTAACATAACTTTGTTTGTTAAATTGCCGTCTTGCATGCACGGTATATACATTGACGTTAAGGTTTTGTAATGTAACTCTGTGAATTTGGCTAACAAATCCCCGCTATTATATTCTTGTGTCTGAAAATATTTGACATAAATATGTCATCTGAGTGAAGCTATTTGTTAGGTGACGATGTTTATATTCTTGTCCGTTTAAGAGTGACTTCTTGTGCTGGCAGTTGTCACCGTTTTACCTGAAGAATTTTTAACACAGTCAAAGTATAGAGAACAAATAACCAAATTCTGCATTTTTCTGTTTGGATGTTATTGTCGCTACGTTCATGCAGCAAGTCTGTATCCTAAGCGTCATTCATCTGTCATTTTTGCTATAACACTAGCAGTTTTGTTTCAGGAATTAACAGCGTTTTCAGTTTTTGTACTGCTGTAGATGTATCGACTGTAAGCTGCAAGTGTACACCTTCATGTAGTATGTGTTAATTTATGTAAACCATGTATTGATACATTTGTATGTCACAATTCTGAAATACTGTGGGTCATGGCATATCATTCTGCTTTTACTAATAGCGAGAAGCATAAAACTAACCTTGAGCTCAACAAGTAGCATTTGCGTGGCAGTGTATTAAGCTGCCAGGTTGTGATTGAGCGACACAATGACTGTGAATGAGTTCTGGGTCTTTTTACAATGATTATAGCAAGTGTCTTCATGATTCTTTGTATTTCATGGTAGGAACACGTAAAGAACTCCTGAATCTGGTGCCCTCTGCCATGATTAGGATCATGTCACCAAAACTATTAAGAGCCCTGCTAAATGCTCCCATTGTTAAGTAAATCAGAAGTGTGCCCCCCCCCCTTTGTTCTGGAAGACCATACAGGGTATTCTTAGGACGAAGTCAGGGTTGTCAGTCCAGTTGTCAAGTTTTATTTTGAAAGTGGCTAGAGTACTACTTAGTTTGGCATATGGGAGAAGCTTATTCCACTGATGGGTGGTCTGTTGAGCTAGGACTGCATCCTGCCATCTGATTAAGTTCCTTGGTGTAAATGTTCGAGAAGCCTTTGGTTTTACAGAAGTAGAGGAAGTTTAATAGGATTGGGCCTTTTCATGGCATGAGCACCCAGAAAAAGTCACCATAGAGGATCAATAGGAGAAAGAGCAGGAATACAAAGAGGGCTGCTTGTCTCTCCTGTGAGTGAGTGACTTAAAGCCCTTTGACCTTTTTGGTTAGGAGCTTTTGGAGTCTCTCATATTCAGTAGTAGAGTTGGACAAATTGAAGGAGCTCTTATTAGCTAATGACTGGTCTAATGTGATACGAATATAATGGGATCAAAACTTCATTCTAGCTAGAGGGCATGGTTTTGGAGAAGTTTTTTTCAAACTATAGTGGAAGTTTGGTGGTCAGGTGACAGTGAAATGTCAACATGGGTGCTAAGATCTCTATCAGGTTGGAGCTGTGTGTCACTTGTGTGATAGGTGTCAAATTTTTGTTTCATAGCTAGAAGTGCAGTGCATTCTTTAGCTTATAGTTTGAGGTCATTGTCATTACTCGGTGTGTTGGTGTTGTCTAGTCCCTGTTGGAGTTGTCAGTGGGCAAGCAAAGAGTGGCACCCATTTTACAATCCTCAGCAAATCACTAACTTGGTATGTTTTATTGTATATCTGGTGCCAGATGCATGGCCACAAACTGAATGTCAAGAAATGCATCATTATCCCCTTTGGGAAAAATGGCGTCCCCACTAATTATCACATTGGTAACAACGTACTAAGCACGCAATCAGTCGTGAGGGACTTGGGCACCTAGGTTAATAGCAACCTGACTTTTGACAGCCACATTGCCTCCATTGTACGGAAGGCTTTCTACGTGGCCCACCTCATAAGTAAGGGTATTTCATCCAGGAACAAGGTCGTCATAACATCCCTGCACTCCTTCCTTATCAGATCTATTATCAAGTACAATGCCCCCTTCGGCATGTACCTTGCCAAGCACATGCAGCAGTTGGAGAGACCACAGAGGTTCCTGATCAGGAAAATCCAGGGTCTCAACACCTGTTCTATACCGATAGGCTAAAAGCCCTGTCCCTCTAATCAGTGTCTTACAGACTGCTCAGAGGTGACCTGTGTCTGGCATAAAAGGCCATCTCAGACTCAACCTTGATGGAGTTGCTGCATGTTTATAAGTCAAACTCCACTCGTGCAACCTATACACAAGACATTATTCTGGCCTGTGAAATTAATAGAACTTGTTGGTGGGATAGATTTGTGTCCCAACGACTCCCCCATCTGTGAAATAGACTCCCTCTCCATGTCAAGCAGAGTACCTCACTAGCCCTCTCTAAGAGGAACCTGGACAGCTCTGTGGGAACCAGAAAATATACCCTTGGAATCCCATCTGTGTCCCTGCAGAACAGGAAAAACAGTTGCTGACATTGTGTGAACATGGGTGAAATTCTTGGCTAAGCTTATAAGGGCCTTTGGGCCAAAAGCCTAGTATCATCCTATGAACCTATGTGAATTAAGTGCCACAGAGAAGAGGGTCTAGTACAGGTCCTTGTGAGATTCCTCTGAATGCAAAAAATGTAACCAGTGGAATCGGCAGCAATTTTTCACTAGCATGGTTCTATTAGTTAGTCATTTGGCTATTCAGTTAGTAGTGTTTAAGGTCTGAACTCTTAAAAAAACTTAAGCTTTTAAAAGCTTATTGGTAATACCTTTTGTGAGGGCTTGTATCAAATGGTTTAACCAGGTTGAAGGAGGTAGTATGCAGAGAACATCCATTGTCTACCACTTCTGTAACTTTAGAAAAATAAAAATAAAGAATAACTAGATTGGTATATGATCCACAACTGGAAAATATCTTTCGTTTAGGTCAACCTGCTGAGAAATGATGTGCTCCATATCTTTGCATTTGAGACTTGTAAGACTTGCGCCACTCTTGCATGGAATCACTGTGGCTCTTTTCCAAGCATCAGGTATGCAACTTGTGGAGCAGCTAAGGTTAAAAAGGTTAAGGAGCAGAAATAGGCCATAGTTGGCACTGACAAGGAGGCAGCTTGGCGTGTTGTCAGGGTCAGTGGATGTAATGTTTGCTTATGATCATGATCCATAATGATTTTAAGAGGGTCAGGGAAGAGAGAACAAGAGGAGCCATGTGGGAGGTTTCATTTTTGACCCCCCCCCCCAAAGGTAAGGTAACTGTGGTAGCAACAGAGGACTGGCTTGCAGTGGGAATGTGCAGCATTTTGGGCTGCCTCTGTAGCAGCTCAGCTTTTTCCCCACCCAATTCCTCCCTTTGGACCATACCTATAATTTTGATATCCCCAGCCTCCACCAGAGATCATTGCAAGAGATTCACATAGAGCTGCCTTGCCACATTAACGTCCATCCTTACTTGCCTCTCTGTCAGTTGACTGAGCCGTTACTGGAACCCAGGTCAGCTGGGCCACAGTTGGGGCTTTATCTCTGTATGCAGCAGGAGCAGCAAGAGATCGGGTTCACCTTGTGAGTAATTTATTGTAAATAATGAGGTCTCTAATAAACATAGGTACTCCCCCACAGTTGCCAGTGGACTTGAAGGAATGATGGGCAATAAACCCAAGTGCAGAGGCAGCGCTGTGAGTGCAGTAACACAAAGTTTCAGTTGCTCCCCACATGGATGTGTTCAAACTACAGAAGGGCCTTGGTTTCTGACAGTGCATTCCATTGATTAGCAGAAACAGATGGTACAATTAAATCCATCTTGGCAGACAAGGTTACTGTGGCAGTTTACAATTTCAGTGTGAAAACGCTTCTGCAGAAGTGGATGAAATCAACTAGTAATTCAGAGGGTGGACATGGACTATCATGGTTACATGTTGCTGTTTCTCTCTCGTATGGAAGACTGGATTAGTGCCTGTGGTTCCCAGGCTGTGGTCATGGTTTCTATTTTCAGAAGGGAGGATGAGAAGCTTCCATTTATAGGGGTTAACATGGTATCTCTGCAAAAATATATGCTGGGCTACTAGAAAGGCATCTTTGTCAAAGAGTTGCACCTGTGATTCAGGAGGAGTAATGCTGCTGCTTCTGGAAAGAGGAGTGTCATGTGAGTTGCTTGACATAGCAGGAGGTTTCATAAATAGCAGAGACTATAAATGGTCTAACTTCCATAATATCAGTATTCTTGCTTTTTTCTGTTTAGATTTAATGAGCCACTTGGAATGTTTGTTTATTGCTATATAGCCATCTGTTCTCGCTCTTTTTTTTTTTTTTAAGGATGTGTGTGTGTGTATGTGTCTTTGTGCTTTAATATGTATTACGTTTATGCATTTCAGAGACAATTTAAGGAATCTGTCCATAACTGTTGACCATCACAGTTCTCAAAAGACACTTTTTTTTTTTTTTTTTTTTTTTACAGCGGGCCTAGCTATGACATTTTGGTTGCTGAGCTTCTGCAGGTTTGAAGGGTGTGTAGGGAGTAATATGAATAGCATAGAGAAATAAAGATAAAAAAGAGGTGGTACTAGTAGAGTTGTGGGGTGGATAGGAGCAGTGAGTGGAATTTAGGAAGAGCTGTGCAAAAGTGAGCTTGACACTGGGAGGGAGTGAGAGCATCTGGGATTGGGAGTAGGTTGGACAAGTTGAATTGCAAAATACCAGTCCTTCTTAGTTCTTACTACTTGCCCACTAGACTGATGACAGTGTGTGAATTGGATACTGATTGTCTGAATTATTAATTTGCACATTGAGAACCATTTGATAAAGTGTACAGGAAAGATAAAAGCAAATGCCATAAAAACATAAAACAGGAAAGATAATAATTGAGATTGTTTGCAAATTCTTTTAAAATATTAATTTATGCACCAAAATTTGTAAAAGGACAAATGGAAATTGTATTTCACATTTCATTTACTTTAGAACTTTCATAGTTGTAGTTTGTGCTAGTAATAATCGCCACCCCTACAGGTATCCAGTAACATTTGCTATTTGTACTAAGCATAGTTCAGGTCATTTTCTGTATTAACCCCCTCTGGGATTAAATGGCACACGTAGAATCACTCCAAGTTAAAAGTAATAATAAATTTATTACAGAGAGTTGACTGTATAATACATTTAAAACATATTTAATGGAATAGGCAGCTTCATACATCTTCCTTGGAAAGAATGGAGTCTGCTAAACTCGCTCTGTGGGTGGGAACATACAAAAACTGTTTTTGCAAAGCTGAAATTTCCTTTTGAATCTTTAGAAAAAAGATTAAAAATCTTAAAATGGAATTGCATTGGCATATTTTTAAAATTCCTTGTCCTCTGTCATGAATACTGGGTGAGTGTAGTTAAGGACATGATTTTTTTGAACTGGGATACAGGATCTGCATTGCTTAGACACAGTAAGGCCTTGTTAAGTTTACTTCTTGAGGTTGCCAAAAAATAATTACTACAAAATGGAAATCAAAGTCAAACCAGCCAGCCATACTTAAAGTAGTGAATATCATAACGAAGATAAACGAACAGGAAGTTGGATCTTTAGAAAAGGAGTAGGAGTAAATCGTATAGGAAAAAATGGAAATTTGTGTAAACACTGCATGCAGAAAAATGTCTTGGAGGAGGAATGGGGTTTAAGAGAAGGCAGGAACTGAATAATTTATGCAGTATTGGTTTGATTGTATTCTATATAACAATATATATATTGTATAATGTTTGTAGATGTGAACTTAATATGATTTGATTACTTTATGTAAGTTTGGCAATGTCACAAGTGATAATTCAATAAAGAAAGGTGTTTAAAAAATAAAATAAAAATTGCTGGCAAGTCCATATCTCTGTTTTTGAGGTACTGTTTGCTGACTCTTCTTTTTTGAGGTCGGTACACAATCGGTACACAATCTCAACTCAACTGGTCTCCATTATTTGGTAAACACCCTTCTGGATCACTTCTTTCTTCTGCATGCTGTGATTTTGATCCTCTTTTTATTTAATTTTTCCCCCTCCAATTTGGAGCTGATTTTGTGAAGAGTGATGTGCATTCCATTTTGTTTGCTTCTCTTGTCAGTTGTTCGACTCCACTTGCTTAGGAGAATGTCTTAGACTTGCTGTAGTTTCAGCTCCACCTTTTTTAAAGATGTTCTCCAGGATTTCCCATGACATCTGCCTCAGATTCCAGTTAGTCTTCTCAGCCTCATTCAAAACTTCAATAAAAGCAACTGATCACCATTAACCCTAGCCAAAATGGAAACCTCTCTCTCGTTTCGTAGTTTCAGCCACTGAAGAAGCCAAAGACAGTTTTTCAATTTTTTTTTGTATTTGCAAGATCTATTCACTGTGCTTTATTAATAGCTGCAAATACAACAAGCTAGTGTTTTCTATCATTTTGTCCCGCTCAAGTAAAAATTATGTGTATAGACTTTTATGCTTGTACACATGAAACACGGGGCTCTTTCTTATTAACTGCGTACTGCCTACCTACTGCTTTTCATTCTTCTGTACGTTGTACATCAAACAGAATGTCGTCCATACTCTGATGTGCTTCAGTTCTTTCTGCAGTCCTTAGATTAAAAAAGTCATGCCTTTTAAACTGCATCAACTGCGTGCAGCTGCTGCAGTTTATGCCACATACTGAGAGCTAAAGAGGTTCAATTTAGAAGCCCTGTTCTGGGGGAAAAAGAAGAAATAAATATCAGCTCCTTTCAAACAGTAGCAATAATTCATGCCATACAGGGAACACTAAAACACTTCATTTCTCAAGTCTTGCCCTGAAAAAAAAATCTCGACTCCTTTTAAACTGTAGCAACTTTGTGCTACATCTGTAACAAGCACCTGCTACGATTCACTCATCGATCACTAATGCACTTTGGTTCTCAAATATTGCCCCGTGAGAACAAAAATATTGTTTCCTTTTAAAATGTAGCAAAGCTACACTGTTATAGTGCGGCTGCTACAGTGTTAAATCATGAAGCTCGCTCCCATTCTGAACTATTGACCCAGGAGGAAAAAAAAATCATGTTACCTTCTAAAATGTAGCAAAGTTGCTACAGCTCACATACGAAGCGCTAAACTGCTGTAATTGGTTTCCTTTAAAAATGTATCAGCTGTTACATACAGACAAAATCATGCGCTCAATCAAATCAAAGTGCTAAAGCTTGATTTTAGGAAAGAGTTTCGACCGTACCGTTAATGATAGTGAAGTTATTCAGTTTACTAAACAGACTTGTGAGTCAGATGTGATCGGAACTAAAGCAGCCTTGGCTTTTGCTTTCCTAGGGAATGAAAGCAATTCTGGGAAATGTCAAAAAGGGTAATAACTAAAGACCTGAGGGTGGGGAAGAGGCGTGCACAATGACATCACACTGTGGGCTGTATTACCTAGCAAAACTGCGAGCGTGACGCTCCTGAAGTAAAACAAGTCAAATAGCAGAAAAATAAAAGAGAAAAGTACAGATTCAGTGACACAGGTCAACTGCATACCATATAAAGTATCCCTTGGTTAAGAAAAAAAAAATCAAGTGTCCAGGAAGCTGCATCTTTGACACTCTCCCTTTAAGGTTAAAATTGTTTCTGTAATTTTGTCCTGCTTTATAGTTGTATGTATTGTTCAATGCATCGGTGACAGGGGATCAGCGAAGTGCCTTTCCTGTGGATTTGATGATCTTCTCTAGAACTGTACTGCATGCTTTTGTCCACAGTGGTTGATGGCATCTATAGATGAACTGCATCTTTCATATATTTAGCTCAACGACACATTAGCAAAAACTTTGTTCCATAATGGTATGTAATAAACATTTATCACACTCACAAACATATAACCTCTTGGGAATGACTCACAAATCTGTAGAAATGTTACTGCAAAATTAGTTTAGGGGATTCAACAGTTGAAAAACCTATGACTCCACAATAAATGTAGACAGGTCTGTATCTTTCTTTTAATCACTGCTGTAGACTAATCCAGAAAAACCTGTACTCTGAGATATCGAATATTATAATTTTTGATCAAACTGGAAACCCTAGTGTGTAATTCTCAATGCAGAAATGATCCAAACAAGGAAAATTCACAACCATGATTGATACGAAATAGCAGAATGTTGTATTTAGCACATTTTTATTAGCACCGATGTAGGCTGACTTGTTAGTAAAATGTAAAAACTACAACATACCACTCTCTGCTTTTGCTAGATTAAAATGCCTGATGTAATGTTAGCTAAGCACCTCTTGTATTTCTGTATGGACTGACATCAGGAATCGCCAACCCGAATCCCAATCATGTCAAGCATAAATGGTGCACAGAATTTGTAGGGTGTGAATCAGTAATAACTTACAAAGGCACTTCAGCCATGCATAGTGTCCAGTAATAGCCAGACCCACAGCACAGTACAGCACTAGAGACAAAGTATATGTTATGTGTTACTGTTGTAGACAGTGCTGTTGAGTAACATTTAGGAACATCTTCTGCAAATGGAGTACATTTATGTGTAGTAATAATGCCCAGTGGTAGCTATAGTGATACCATAGTAACGTCTCATGGTAGGTCATATAATCACCTTTATTGACAGATGTACAATATGCATAGAAATACTTGGTTAACTAGGACTGTTTAAGCTGAAACCAAGAGAATACAGTCTTAATACATTAGAATGCAAGTGGTCATGCAGTAGAGAGATCGATGCAACAGCAAAGGTTAGGAATATGCATCTTGGAAGGAAACTTCTAACAGCACTGGGGTAAATCTGACATGAAAAAACACCACTTTGCGGAATAAACAGCAGGAACCTGGAATGGATTATGTGAAAGGACTGTGGGATGTGGTTAAAACAGGGTTTTTAATTAACATTGCCCTGACTGTAGGTTCAAACCCAGTACATGCTTAAACGTCAAAGGTTTGCTGCACAACTTATAGCCCTAAACAGTAATATCCTGAAACAAGTTTGCAAGGGAGTTTGTATCCCATACTGCTTTATTTTAATTTGAAAGAGGTACAGTCCCTCATGGGTCATGGCAGTCAGCATCAGCTTGACCATTTAGGAAAACTAAAACATGTTTAGCCAGGCCAGACTGCAAAAGTGGAAAGGAATGACAGATGCTTTAGAACAGTGAAGATGTGTCTGCTGTTTTAAAGTTGCAAATCAAAAGGGATGGAGTGGAAGAAGACAGACTATTCCGTCTTATACTTTGTATGCTACATTTACATAAAACCATTCCTCAGAAAGCACTGCCTTTTGTAAGTAGCTTCTGGATTCCGAAGGGGAATTTTTTTTTGTAGCATTAACCACTGATAGTAAAACAAACAGCAGATCTCTGTAATCTGGTATGTAAAATGCAGTAGTCATTTGCTTTTCCTTTTTGTATTGATTTTTTTCACAGCTGTTCAACTTACCTTGCAAACACACCAGTGGTTACAGTAATACTGTCTAATATTCATGCTGTACCTTATACTTAGCTTCTTCAGCGTAGACTCCCTGCTGAGCCAGGGACACGTACCTTCAAGATATTCCATTATCATACAGAAGTGATGCATGCTGTTGAAACAGCAAAACATGCTCACAACGAATGGGCTGTCAGCAATAACAAGGACATCTCATTCCGCAAAAGTCTGTTGAATCAGGTTCAGCCTGTATTTGTTAATCTTCTTCACTGAGAAGTGCTGATGGGTTTCCGTGTATCACACTAAATAAACAGCTCTGGGAAACAAGCATAGAAATGACTATGAAGATGCTATCTAATGTTTTCAGCCTCTTTCCAAACCCTGACATAAGAACTTGTATTACAGCATTTCTATAACATATGAAAAAGTGAATAACTTTTCTGAACTACTCTGCTATGCAGAAGTTTCCACAAACAAAGCATCCATTTTTTATCTCTATAGATGGCTTATATTATTTGTTTGTATTTACATTTTTTAAAACCTACTTCACCAATGTTAATATGTTATTATTTCTTTTTCTTGAAAGACACTGTCAGTTGAATGTTGACATCAGTTTATTAAAAATGAACATATGGAGTGCTGATTTACTGTACTTGTAATACAAGTAATGTAGCGCATATCTAAATATAGAACATTAAACGTAACTTATCCAAAATATTTCATAAGCATATACAAAACATTCACTTTCTGTAAAATTACAATGTTGTAGATAAAAATCAAAACAAGCAAGCAAATGAAAAGAGTGAAACAAAAAGAAATGGTCATAAAAGTTTTTGTTTGTTTGCTTGCAAGCAGGTTAAGTTTTACTTGTGTTTTCACAATAATCTACATTTACGTGTGGGTGATACTTGGCTTACTCAGAGCTGACATAGGTTCATAGGGAGGTACTAGGCTATCGGACCAAGGGCCTACGTAAGCCTAGCCAACAAGGTTTCCTGGCTTACGCCACCCAAGAAAGTTATTTTCCTGTGCCACTGTCGAGCAGAGACACAGAAGTGATCCCCGGGGTGTATTTCCTATTTCCCATTCACTCATCAAGATTTTTCTTGAACAGTGCTAATGAAGAACTTTGCTTGACATAGATGGGTAGCCTGTTCCAGAGTATGGGAAGTCTCTAGGACAGGAATCTATCCCTCCAGCATGTCCTGTTTATTGTGGTGACAAGGTTTAGGTCCCTAGAGCGTCTAGCTCGGAGGGATTGGGATTTCTTTAGGTGTAGCATGTCCAACAGCTCTGGGTTTGACATTGCTTTATATATTAGGCAGAGATCACCTCGGAGTAGGGGATATGCTATGGAGTAAAGCTTGAGTTTGAGGCGGTCAGTGTAGGGCATTTGTTTGAGGCCAGTAATCCTCTGTGAGGTACTTCTGTGGCCTTTCCAGCTGCTGCAGATGTCTTGTGAGGTACATTCCAAAAGGGGCGTTGTACTCTATAATGGGTCTAATGAGAGTCAAGTAGAGGAGAACAATGACCTCTTTTTTCCTGGATGAGAACCCTTTTATGATGAGGTGTGCCATGTAGAAGGACTTCCTGACTACTGTGGTGATGTGACTATCAAAGGAGAGACTACTGTCCACCTGGCTCCCAAGGTCTCTTATCACGCATTTGGTGTTAAGTAGATTCCTGCCTATGTGGTAGTTCATGGGTACAGAGTTTTTACCAAAGGGGAGGACACTGCAATTTTTGGCATTGAGCTTGAGGCCATGGCTCTGACACCAGGCATCTGTCTTAGTGAGGCCCTCCTGTAGGATGTCCACATCATTTGGGGACTTTACTATGCCTCCCAGTTTGCAGTCATCTGCGAACTTCATTAGCCAGAGGTCTTCTGTGTTAGCCTGTACTTCAGAGAAGTAGATACCAAATAGGAGAGGTCCCAGGACGGAACCCTGTGGTACTCCACTTGTCACTGCTTTGAGGTCAGTTTGGAGTTTGCAGCTTTTACAGTGTGGGTTCTGTCAGTGAGCCAGTTGGCAACCCATCTTGTGACGTAGGAATTTATACCTAGTTTGGTGAGTTTAGCTATAATTCCAGAATGGGGGATGGTGTTGAAAGCCTTGGCGAGGTCAAGATAGGCTGTGTGAACCAGCTTATCCTCATCTACGGCTTTGGTGACTGCCTCAAAAAAGTCAATCAGGTTCAGGAGGCATGATCTGCCTTTCACAAACCCAAATTGGGTGGGATCCAGTGTTTGGAGGTTACCAATGTCTTTGTTTATGAATTCCATGATGATACGTTCCATAGCCTTGCAGACCAGGCTCATCAGGCTAATAGGTCAATAGTTCCCGGGATCAGTGGTGGCTCCCCCTTTGTGGAGTGGAATAACTGTTGCTGTGCGCCATTCAGTGGGCTATTATTGAGCATGGTTCTTAAGTGGGGAGCCAGTTCGTTCTGAAGTTCGTGTAAAACGCAGCCTGGGATGTTGTGTGGTACCATGGATGCTGTGTTTTTGGCTTTAGAGTGTGCAGCTTTTATCTGCATAGTTGTGATTACAGGGACTCTGCATTCTTCCTGTATAGATATGGACCCTTTAGGGGGTGAGGGGGGTAAAGTCAGCACTGAACCTATCTGACAGGATGTTGGCAATATCAGTTCGTTCTGCAATTTTCGTGCCTTTGTGCTGTAACTCAGAGCAGATCTGGGTGTTACCATCAAGATTCTTGACATAGCTATAGAATGCTTTGTGGTTGTCCTTGGAATTAGTGGTGATTTTGTTTTCGTAGCTAGCTTTGGAGGATCTTATAAGGGACCTCAGCTTCTTACTGAGGCTGACCAGGGAGCTCCTCCACTCATGGGATTTTACTCTCTTTTGCAATAGTTTCTTCCTTCTGTTGTACAGTTTGTTTATGGCAGGGGATCACCAGATTGGCTTTCTTTTTTTGGAGGATAGTGTTTTGGCTCTGTTTGGGATAGCACGATCCATGCACTTGTGTAAGTGCTTATAGAGTGTATTTATGTAGGATTCAGCAGTTGTAACTGTATTGTCCATCTGCATGGGTGTCATGAAGTTCACCACTTCTGTCTTAAGAAGCATGAAGTTGGCTTTGGAGAAATTTTTACTGTGGTTTCCTTAATGGGGGGTGGGGGCAGGATGTGGATATCAATGGTGATTAGCTTATGGTTGGATCGGACCAACGAGGAGTTGACTTCAGGTGTGCAGCACCGGTCACTCATGTTGGTAATGACTAGGTCTAGGATATTGTTGCCCCTGGTGGGGGTGTGGATAAGTTGATCCAGGGCATTGGAGTTTATGAATTCCAGAAAGCGTTGAGCTAACTAAGGAGTTGGTACACAAGTTTTTCCAGTTAATGGTGGGGTAGTTGACATCACCCATTATTAGGGTGTTTGGTTGAACCCTAATATTTTCCAGTACATCAAGAAAAGTGGATTGGGAATCCTGGGGCATGGTGGGGATCAAGCTACAATTTGGATTGCAGTTTTACCCAGAGTTAGTTGCACTTGGATAACCTCAGATGCATTGTGCTGAGCAACTAGCCTGGAGGTGTGGAAATCCTTAATGAATACGGACACACCTCCGCCTTTGGTGTTTCGGTCCAGGTTACATGGCTGAAAAGTGTGGTATGAGTTATAGCCTGGTAGTGCATGGGTGGTCTCTGGAGCTTTGAACCAGGCCTCAGTCACTGCACAGATATCGATGTTCTCCATTTTAAGGAGTGCCTCGAGTGAGTGCATTTTGAGATTTAGACTTCTAACATTGAGTAGCATTACCCTCATTTTTTGCTTGCCTGTTCCTGTTATGGTGGTCAGTTTGTTATTTGAACCTTGCCTAAAAAAGGCACTATAGGGGCAGCAAGAGCCTTAGCCAGTATCCGGAATCCCAGGAGCGACAGGTGCAGGCCATCTGTGGCAAAGCATTGTGGTCTGTCGACCATGTCATCCCAAGCAGACAGATACTGGATCCCCTTAGAATAACACCAGAAGCTTAGCCAATTATTGAAGTCAATCATTTTGTCCTTGTACTGCGGTATTCTGGGCGATGGCAGAATGCTACTCAGGGCTAGGATCATGCCTGCCTGGGCTACAAGATCGGAGAGCTCTTCCATATCTCTTTTCATGTTGTCCAGGGAGGTACGTCTCAGGTCATTCACATCAACATGGACAATGACAGTCATATTTGTACTTGTTGTGGAGTGACCCAAGTGCGTGGGTTATGTGGTGGATCCTGGCACCAGACAGGCAGCTGACAGTAACCTTTTCCTTGTTTAGCCTGGTGAGTGGGACATGAGTGTGCCTGACTATAGAGTCACCTATGACTAGTGTGTTGGGTACGTTATTTTGCCTTATTGGCTGTGGTTGAGTGGCACACCGAGTCTGTGGGCTGTGTGTCATTTGGGTTGAGTTGGGGGATGGTGGTTGCTTGCGTTTCTGCTTTGGAGGTCTCTGTTGCTTAGGTTGCTTAGACAGTTTATTATTGAGAGCCTCCACGAATGTTTTTGTGTTACTATGTGTGGATTTTGGTGGTGTAGATTTAGTGAGACTATGATGAGTGTGGCGTGGTGCAAATGTTTACCTTCTCTTCATGACTGTCAAGTTCAGTCTTGGTTGGAGAGAGCTTTACCTACAGTTTGGCTAGATAAGTGCATCTCTCACAGGTTGTAGTGTTGGGTGGTAGGAGGAGAGGGTTATCTATGTACATGAGGCAATTTCTACATTGCCTCAAGATGCCCAGATTCATCAGATAGACAGGAGAGAACACTGGGAGCTGACCCTTGGACATGCCTGAATAAAAAACTATTTTCCTCTAGATAAGTGAGGAAAGTGAGTACAAGAGCTTTTTTTCTCTAAGCAAGTGAGAAAAGTAAGTACAAAAACTGTTTTCCTCTAGGTAATGAGGAAGATTGAGTGCTATAGTAATTAGTAGCTTATTTAGTGCTTACAAGTTCTGAACAAGTGCTGAGCATGAATTAGCAAATTTAAGTGCTAAAACTAAGAAACTGTAACTGCACTAGAGTTGCAGGACAGAAACAAGTGCAAATGCAGGCTTTCAAATCAGAAAGTTGAGAGAGATGGAAGAGAGATTGCCCAAACGGCCAATAACTACAATTTTCGGCCCAGAGCCACTCCTTATGTGGTAGACAGGTTACCTAGTGCTTACCACTCCCACTGATAAGCTAGAAGGTTTCCCTCCAACACAGAAAGGCTTGGGGGTTCAGAAGCTTACATACAGTCCTGGATACAGCAAATCTGTATCTGGAACACTAGTTACAGGAAAAGTAGGAAATAGGCTTACAGTTTTTTTTTTTTTTTTTTTTTTTTTTTTTTACAGAAAAGTAGCAAAAACAGTAGTAAAACAATTCACATGCAGTGCAAGCTAGCACACTTGAGTATGTAGCAATATTAGACTAAACACAGTTTAAAAAATGCAATTAAATTAAAAAGGACTAAAGGCAAGTGCAGAAAGAGTTTATTAGGTAGAATGTGGTAAAGAGATGGGACTGGGGGAGTGTCCCAGATCAAATTTGCAGTGGGGCAGTCAACTAAAAAAGCCACCAAATTTAAACTACAAACCAAAAATAGGGAGGATGGGTGGGACAAAACGGTTTCAACAGAGATCTAAGCAACAACTAACAGTACAAACTTTAAAACCAAAAAAATATATACTCAGCTCTGTATATTTGCAGATCAGTCTCTCAGAACAGTGAGACAACAGTTTCAACAGAGATCTAAGCAACAATTAAACTCTATAACCAAAAAATATATATACTCAGCTCTGTACATCTGCAGATAGTCTGGAAGGCAGTCTCTCAGAACACAGGTTCCAGCAATTAAATGCAGGCTGCTACTGATGAGATCATAAGTATGAAACCTAAATGGCAAAACAAAAAGGCCAGTGTTGAGTAAATAAAGCATTAGCTGAAGCCAGGCATGAGGTTTTATTATAAGTTCATAGGCAAATACTAAGCTAGCTGCCTTTGTGGGGCATTTTAAGCATAACCAACTTCCCTCAAAGGAGAGAATGAAACTCTGTACCTTGTGTCTGTCAAATAAACACATTAACTAATATGCCAACCCCCTAATGCCTACACAGTGCCATTCTTTAAAACAAATCCTTGTCTTTTTAAATAACGGTCCACAATATAACAGAAAACAATAGAACATTGTTAAGTCAGGTTTTGAAAGGTAGTCAAGGAAAATAGTGGAAAGAGGATCGTGTTAGGTGGAGCAACACAGTTAGAACAATATCAGAGTAATTCAGACGGACGAAAACGCAGGGAGCCTCTCAGCAGATCAGTGGCATTTTCAGTGTTTGTGGTTTCAATGAAAATGACACTGAAGAATTCCCTTTTTCTCACTGTTGTGCAACCTCAAAGTCAATATATTTAAGTTAGGGCGGAATAGGGGTGCAGGGGGCTTGCACTGTGCAAAAAAGGATTTACTCAAGAGTTTCACCAAAAGTGTTTTCATGAAATGCCTTTTTTTTTTTTTTTTTAACCTTTAAATATAGCTGTATTTATTGAATCTCTTATGGGATTTTGTATAGGATTCAATTTTGTTTGTAGTGACAATGAGTGTACAAAATATATTGTGGATGTCAAAACTATATACATATAACAATGAACAAGTGAAAATAATGTAAGGATTAAATCTTGCATCCAGCCTGGAGTTAAAAACTCCAACTTAGAGTAGTATTTACCACTCAAGTTAACCCCCTACCCTAAGCAGCAGTACCTCAGCTACCACCTTATCAATTTAATACTGGTTATATTTAACTTACATTAACATTAACATTACATAAACCAAAAAAATATATACTCAGCTCTGTATATTTGCAGATCAGTCTCTCAGAACAGTGAGACAACAGTTTCAACAGAGATCTAAGCAACAATTAAACTCTATAACCAAAAAATATATACTCAGCTCTGTACATCTGCAGATAGTCTGGAAGGCAGTCTCTCAGAACACAGGTTCCAGCAATTAAATGCAGGCTGCTACTGATGAGATCATAAGTATGAAACCTAAATGGCAAAACAAAAAGGCCAGTGTTGAGTAAATAAAGCATTAGCTGAAGCCAGGCATGAGGTTTTATTATAAGTTCATAGGCAAATACTAAGCTAGCTGCCTTTGTGGGGCATTTTAAGCATAACCAACTTCCCTCAAAGGAGAGAATGAAACTCTGTACCTTGTGTCTGTCAAATAAACACATTAACTAATATGCCAACCCCCTAATGCCTACACAGTGCCATTCTTTAAAACAAATACTTGTCTTTTTAAATAACGGTCCACAATATAACAGAAAACAATAGAACAGTGTTAAGTCAGGTTTTGAAAGGTAGTCAAGGAAAATAGTGGAAAGAGGATCGTGTTAGGTGGAGCAACACAGTTAGAACAATATCAGAGTAATTCAGACGGACGAAAACGCAGGGAGCCTCTCAGCAGATCAGTGGCATTTTCAGTGTTTGTGGTTTCAATGAAAATGACACTGAAGAATTCCCTTTTTCTCACTGTTGTGCAACCTCAAAGTCAATATATTTAAGTTAGGGCGGAATAGGGGTGCAGGGGGCTTGCACTGTGCAAAAAAGGATTTACTCAAGAGTTTCACCAAAAGTGTTTTCATGAAATGCCTTTTTTTTTTTTTTTTAACCTTTAAATATAGCTGTATTTATTGAATCTCTTATGGGATTTTGTATAGGATTCAATTTTGTTTGTAGTGACAATGAGTGTACAAAATATATTGTGGATGTCAAAACTATATACATATAACAATGAACAAGTGAAAATAATGTAAGGATTAAACCTTGCATCCAGCCTGGAGTTAAAAACTCCAACTTAGAGTAGTATTTACCACTCAAGTTAACCCCCTACCCTAAGCAGCAGTACCTCAGCTACCACCTTATCAATTTAATACTGGTTATATTTAACTTACATTAACAGCTTTCAATTCAATTATCTAGCAAGACAAGACTACACATTTGATAAAACAGCATCATATAAACTAAAATAAACTTTTTTTTTTTTTTTTTTTTTTTTAAAAACTATTCATACTACTATATACATCTATGTAATATAATACACTTGTATTCAAATAGCATTCAAATAATCTTGATATTAGGAACCAAGAGGAGAGAGAGAAATAAAAGACGTGAAAGAGGGAGAGAGAGTGAAAGAAAGAGAGAGAAAAAAAAAAAAATGAAATGCTTTTTGAGTCGGGAAAAGAGGTGTTGATCTATCAGCATGATATATAAAGAATTATATGTCTGAAGACTTCATGTGCATTTTTTTTCTTTTTACTCCTCAAGTAAAAAAGTTTCTTTCCAGGTTTCTTCATCCTTTTCTCTTTGTATTCTGAATCAGAGTGAGAGATGTGTTTAATATGACTTAAGACTATTTCTACTCAGAATATGAGAAGAGGAAGACATTTATAATTTTTAATTCCTTGGAGATGGAGATGCAGTATACGAAAAGCATTTATACAATGCTTAGGTTAATGGGAAGTTAAATCCAATCTTCTGGTGGTGGGTGAATCACACGCAGAGTAAACTAATAGTTCTCACTGTAGGAGCTGCATTGCTAGCTTGTATGCAAATACTAAGTGTGTTTTAAATGGAAGTTATGAAAAGACTAACAGTAAGAGGGAATTCTACATTACTGGGTCAATTTTAGGGAAGGCCTTTCAGCTGCTGTTAGCCAGAATGAGGGTCTTTTAAAAGTGAATGGGGGTATGTTAAGAGTGACCATGCATAACAGGATACATTAAAACATTGGAAAACAAGAGACATCATCTGCTGTTAACATACAGGGTAACAGTTTGAGCAATGCAAATGTAACAGAGCTGGAACAGCAGAATCAAAGCAAATAAAATGTAGCAACACCAATGAAAGGTTTTATATGACAGCACTAAAGTCACTTGCCATCACCCCTAACTATAACACAGAATATTGAAAAAAAACTTCTCTCTCTCTAGTGGAAAGGCAAGTCAGAGGAGTGCTTTAGATGTATGTCTGTAATATTATACTATCATCTGCAGCCTGATTAATGCCTAGAACTATTTGCTAGCCAGCAGATTATCAGCACAAAACATGAAGAAAGGGTGCAGCACTTTTGTTTTCTGTTGTGTTTTTTTTTATTCAAAAGTAAATTGGTAATATTCAATTCTGGTTAAAAAAAACAAAATAAATATTAGTTAAAATAATAATCAGTCTTGGGGACAAATAAATCCATGAACAAATTATGAGTCTTTAGAGATAGTAATTTGTGTAGATAGGTAGAGTCCCACAAAGTACCATATTCCTTTTTAACACATTTTATTGGTTATATTAAAATTAATACAAATATAGTTTATCAAAAATAATTTATTTAAATAAAAACAATACATAAATCTTGTATAAATCTTTAAACAACCATTTTATATATCTTAAAAATCATGACAATTTAAATTCAAACTAGAAGCACTATTTACATCAAGATATTTGCGATGTATGAGTGTATGACATATAATTTTATTCTAGGTAAGTCAGTTTACTGGTTAATGTCTTGTTAAGGTCAATGAATTGCTATTTATGAGTCCAGTTAGGGAGATGGTAAGGTGAATCAGGACTAAACACTGCAGTACCATAAATGACAGAAAGTTTACTGAACATTACTAAATGTATTTTTATACAGTTACTGTATAATGAAGGGACATTTACAGTGTCAATTATAAATTAATCCACAAAGAATATAGCCCTCTGTCCATAACTTATGTGTCAGAGAGCACCATCTTAGTCAAAACAGTTGCGTAGAAAATCCTGTGGCTGTGAAGCAACTCAGGTGTATCAGGTGTTCCTGCAGCAGATACAGTGTGCCTTATAAGGAATTATGTAGAATCTCTGCTGGCATCTATGCCATTCATATATTCAGTCTTTATCCCAAAACAACACATTTCAACTTGGTCTGTAGACTCTAGAACAAAATTCAACATTGCTGTATAACCTATCCTACTGCTTAACTGCAGGAACAAAAAGGAATCTATGTCTACATGTATATGCTCATATGCACGCACATCGTTTGGTTGAATGTCATTTTCACTGAATCACAAATCACTAATGAACGTATAAATGTGTTTAATGATTTCTTAAGTATGTACTAAGTTAGCTGCCCTTGCAGGCCATTTTAAGCCTAGACAATTTTCCTTTCTGTGCTTTAAATAACCTAGCTCATTTGGTCATACATTGGCCTTACCCATCCCATGGCTGATAATTACTCCTAATAAGAATAACTGGGACCATACCATAGATAACTGCAGGGGACCTGTGCATCGGATAAAGCATTTAGGAGTGCTTTTGTGCATTAATAGTACATGGGGCAGTCCTTGGGTAAATTTTGTTTCCCATCCATAGATCAAAGTTGTGCTTGAATAGGGACAGGGATGAACTTTGTTTTATGTGGATGCGGAGTCTGCTCCACAGCAGTGGTATGCTCTGCAAGCCATACCTGTCCCTCCAAACTGTTCTGTTGATGTTGCAGAAGTTTGTTTATATCCCTAGACAGAGTATTTCTGATGCCATTTGACTTGCTGATGTGCAATAAATCCATCAATAATGGGTCAATGGGTCAGTGGATGTTTTGTATGTCAGACACGGTTAGTCACTTAGCAGTCTGCAAGCTACTGAGTATAGTGATAGGGCTTTGAGTTGGTCCACATAAGACATGTTGTTTAGGCCTAGTATCCTTTTAGTAAGGTATCTGTGGGTGTTCCAGTTGTCACATGTACCTGGACAGATGAATGCCAGAGAGGGCATGATATTAAATAATTGGCTTAATGAGGTCTGAGTAAAGAGGGACAAGGACATCCCTAGATCTAGACACAATCCCTTTGTTTATAAACTATGCAATGTAGAAAGTACAACAAGAGATGCATGTTGGTCAAAAGTTAGGTGACTATCCACATTAGTTCCCAAATCTCAAACTGGGTCAACTCTTTAGGGACATATTGTCAATGTGGTGGTTCCCTAGAATAGATGACTTCCAAAGGATACAGTAATGCATTTTTTGTATTTAGTTTCAGACACGATTTTTGACACCAGTTATTTGTTTGTGACAAACCTTCCTGCAGGATGGCCAGCTTATTTGGGGATTTAGTGACTGCTCCTAGCTTGCAGTCATCTGCAAACATAGTCAGCCAGTGCCCTTCGGTATTGACTTTTACAACACAAAAACTGCCAAACAGCAGAGGTCTGAGCACAGAACCCTGGGTGACTCCACTACTGGACTCCTCTTTGTGGAGGCAAATTCCCCCATTTTGATTATCTGCATCCTGTTAGTTAGTTGGCAATGCAGCAGATGACACAGTGGTTTAATTCCAGTTTATTTAGCTTTTCTACTATGAGTGAGTGGGTAATTGCTTTAGCCAGGTTGAGGTATGTGGCGTGCATCATTTTGCCTTCATCCATTGCTCTGACGACCTTTTCAAAAAAATCCATCAGGTTTAGTAAGCGTGACCTACCCTTAACTAATCCAAACTAAGACGGGACCAGTGTTTGTTTGGGGGTTCCCAAAGTCTAACTGATTAATTCCATAAGTTTTTCCATGGCTTTGCATATGAGGCTGATCAGACTTCTGGGTCTGTAAGTGCCTGAATCTGTGTATGGTCCTTCCTTATGCAGGGGAATGACTGTAGCTGTTCTCCTTTCACTTGGCACAAAACCTATATGGTGGTTGAGATTAAACATTGTTGTTAGGGGTTGGCTAAATCACGATTCATGTTATTTAAGATGCATCCAGGGTAATTGTCAGGACCCATCGATGCATTAATTTTAGCTTTTGATAGCACTTTTTGAACTTGATCTTGTGTGATAGCTGCAGGCGAGCCAGTTTCAGTATATCTTGAAAATTTTATATACAGCAAATATAACTTTTTTTTTTTACTAGGGAGAAGCTACCTGCATCCTCTTTACTTAAATATACTGACTCAGTTGCACAACTGTGGAGAAAAGAGAAAACATAGCAAACAGGGAATCATTGCTGGTTCATAGACATGTAAAGATGGTTGTACAACCTGAGCCTGGGTGCTGGGAAGGTGCAGATGGTCATGTAGACTAATTTGCCTTTTAATCCCTCTGATTCTAACATCCTAATGCTTACCAGCAGTGGTTTTCAAGAGCCTTTTACAATTTTCTATGAATTGCGATTCAGAGATTGTGCTTTCAGTAAAATGAATTTTCAATGCATTTCTTTAATAATTTGTGATAGTCTGGAAATGGCGTTCAGTGAAATGAATGATAACCACAGAGACAAAAAGACAGTAGTATTAAGCTAAGCATTTCATTGATTTTAGTCTAGTACTAAAACAATACTGTTCTTAAAACCCAATGCTGGACAATAGAAGGTACACCACACTACTCGCACCTAGTATAATCAGACTCCTTCTCTTTAATAATATTAACGCAATCAAAATAATAAAACACAGCGTTTTCATTTGAAAAATCATCAGACTTCTTCAGATAAATCATTTGTTCCATCATTAACCAGTATATATATATATATATATATATATATATATATACACACGTTTGTATGGACCTCCCCTCTAAGTAATTAAAAAATTGGCTTAAGTGATTAAATTAAAAAAACAAAGTTGTAGGCTTGATGGACAAAGTAACTTAAAACCAATCAAATGATTATAAAAAGTTCATGTAAAATTGTGAACATTGACATGTTACATTGTAATTTAAAATCTAAACTATAGTACAAACTCTAAAGTTATGCCATGTTGAAAACAATTACTATTCTAATAATATTACCAGTGAATAGAATATTGTTGTTACAGTTTAGCCAATCTAAGTTTTAATAGCAGTGTGAGGGAAATGCTGTCTTTTAAACCTGGAGGTTTATTAGCCTCCAGAAAAATTTGCCAGTAAGTTTCTTTGTATGCCAACTTGGATTCCCAAGGTCCCCCCCTTGGGTCTTTTTGGACTGTCTCAATTACAAAGAAACAAAAACTTGCATTGGGGCATGCCAGAGAATGTCTGTATAAGGCATTATGATTGTTCTTATTATTTATAATATTCATGTGTTTGTATATTCTACGTTTGAGTTGCCTCTTGTTTTCCCCACGTAAAAACTTTCACAGCCCTTACAACAAGCCAGGTAAACCACGAGCTGTTAGAGTAACCGTGGGAAGTTAGAACTTTGTGTCTCGAGGCAACCAATACTTGTTCCTTTCGTATAATGCAAGAACACTGGTTACAATCCCCACACTTGTATGTTCCTTTCCTTTTATGTGAAAAAACAGTCTCATAGCTGGCCTTTTCTAACAGATCTTTGATATTTTGTCCTTTTCTACATACTACTGTTGTAGGTTTGTCTTTAAATTTGGCAAATCTGTAAATTCTAAAAATTTTTTCTAATTCTTTTCTATGTTTTTAATCAGGTACGCACTGCCACTAAATTTGGTTGTAAATGTTCTGTTATATCCCATATTGTTATTGGTTAAAGACCCATGCTGATTGTTGAACTCAAGTCCTTTGCCCACAATGGGCTTGTATTTGTCATTCCTGCCCTGTGCAACCTCAATATTGATGTTCAATATTAAGTCACTGGGATAACCATGTTCTGTGAACATTTGTTTCAATATTATATATTCCTGTTCGTAGTCAATGTCCATTGAGGTCATATGGCTGACCCTTACATACTGGCCTTTCATGATTCCCTTCTTTTGAAAAAAATGGTGGGCACTTGAAAAATGTATATATGTATTAGAAAAGGCAGTCTTTCTATATATGGTAGACTTGAAGCCTTGATCAAATTTACTTAAGGAGGCATCAAGGTAGTTCACACTATCATGGCCAACCTGATAAGTAAACTTGAAAAAATAGGTGATTGAGTTAAGATATTGGATGAATTCCTCTAACAATTGCAAACCCCCTACCAAAAAAATGCAGATGTCGTCCAAAAATCTGGTGTACAAGGTCCAGTATTTGTAGTATTTACTGTCATGTACAAATTTCTTTTCCCAGACTGATACGACTATATCTGCAAAAATGGGGGCGCAACTGGCCCCCATAGCAACTCCTGTCTCCTGCTTGAAAAACTCTCCTTCAAAGTACATTGTAGTTTTTTTTGAGAACTAGTTCAGCCAATTCCAGATACAAAAATCTCATTTTCTGTTGTATCTGGATTTGCCCTGAGTGCCTCCTCCAACCAAGTTAGTCCAATATTATGCGGGATCACTGAAAAAAAAGGTCTATAATGTCGACTAACAAATTTCAAATCCGGTGAAAAGTATTTACTTTTCACCTTACTCAGAAATTCCCAGGAATCTTAACATATATACTTGTCTTCCCCACAGTGTTTTGAGTTTCCAATCCAAAAATTTAGATAAAAGGTGCAATTTTAGCACCTTCAGAGGAAACTATTGGTCTTGGTGGGGGAGTTCTACACACGTATCGATCTTGGGTACCCCAAAGATGGATGGTACCCTAGGTGTATTATTTTCCAAGTATTGATAGGTGTCAAAATCTGATACCTTGATCGAAAAGGTCCTTAAGTGCCAGATCTATTTTTTGTAGGATATACTTATTTCATTAATAGAGACCTTACTATACCTACTGGTATTGTTCAAAATAGTTGTCATTTTCCCTTCATACATTATTTTCTCCATACTGTTTATCAATACTGTTCTTAAGTTAAAGGTGTAAATGTGTCAGAAAGCTATAAACATGTTAAAGTATCTAACCATCAGTATTTTTAAACATAGGCAATGTAAACCATAAACTACGCAACACCCATTTCAAAAGCTTAAATTTCAGTTTCCTCCACAGGTACACAGAGTGCTTCCTCTCCTATTCTAGGGGTGGGGTTGGCAGTTCTGGTCTGCTTAGCTCACCTCCAGGAGTTTTGTGAAATAGTAAGAACAGGGACATTGGCTTGGTGCTACCGATCTGTTTACAGTTTGCACAGGATGACACCAGTCATGATAGATCCAGAAAAAGAAGTGAATTCCGGTAAAGAACACTCAGCAGAACAAAAAACAATATAAATATTGGAAGAGCGTTGCACCACAAGTATTAATATTTCATCTGAGTATTCAAAACTTACTAAACAACCAAAATGGCGAAAAGACAGCTTCAATAACAGGCTTTTACCATGTTGAATTCACAATATATGAAATATAGAGCTTTGCTGTTGTAAAAGTCATTCCACAGCTTTAAAACATGTGGATGTCATAAAACCTTCTTCAGATGTCCATTGTTTACATCAGAAGGGTTCTTTTTCTGTTTAAGACATAACCTGCATGACAGCTGCACTTTTTATTGTTGAAAGCCTGCAAACTCAAAACTGAGACAGCAAATTCACTTTCTACTTAGTAGCTGTCAACTGGTATGTGTTCCACATTTTGCCCATTTGTTCCACATTATGAAGGAGAGTGTTCCTCATTTTGGAGATGGAAGGTTGAGAGCTATGAGGCAGGGAATCAGTGATATAATGAGGGAGTCTCAGCATTTGTTAAAACTGCCAGGTCAGCAGGGATTGAATTTCATAAAGTAAAAATAAGGGTTCTCCTTATCAAATGTGAACAGCAAATCAAACGAATAATGGGATGGCAGCTTAGAATAAGGATGTCCTAAAATATTTTCCACAGTTCACTGAATGTCTTAAAAATAGCATGAAACTCTTCCTCATGGATTCTGGGACTTAAAGCATCTGAGAACATGTTTTCTTGGGAGAAGAAACTTGCATTTAATAGGACAGTGGAGGTCTTCTATAATATTAATAAGTTTACTAAATTTATGGATGTGAGGGGATATCCTGAAGACTTGGGAGGGTGACTGTGTGATTGCAAATAACAGACTTCCAGCAGTCCTGCCAGCATAGGGAAAAAACGCGGTCCGCCTATGGCCCAGGTGACATGTTTTGCATTAGTATCTCAGGCACCTCCTTGGAGCTGGCAAGAGAGGAGACGTGTGTTAAATTAAAGTTAAAATATTAAAAGGGTTAAAACTTTCTTAGCTGAAAATAAGTAGAAAAAAAAAGAGAGTAGTTAATTACCATATATTTGGCATCCATACTGTGTAATAATTGTTCCGTGACTAGTACAACCTGCAAGGAGATCTGCAGATAAAAATGACTCCCAGATACCTGACTAGTACAGCTGCAAAGATGACCAGAGACAGAAACAACTCCCTAAACATTAAAGGATGTCACAAAGTACCTTGAAACAGAACAAAATCCAGCTTATCAGCAAACTGCATGATATCAAGCAAATACCAAAGTACTAACTTTGAAAGTTTAAAAAACTATATAAAAAGACTAACACTAAATGCTGGTAGCTGGGTATTTTGTAGGAACACCAGTTCTGAGGTAACTGGAGAATCATTCTGTATCGCAAAGCAAACGTTGTACAGTAAAAGCTGTAAGCTGTAATGTGCAGTATACGTAGTCTGTTTTATATATATAAGTTGTGATGTTATCTACAGAAGCTTGCCTAAATAACGAGGAAAGAAAAAGACCCAAATCAAGTCCTTCTCTATTCTTAACTTGGCGGCTGGTCTAAATTTTCCACAATGGTAGCAGTAGATATTGGAAGTCTTTTGAAAGGTTGATTTCCTATTGTTGCGATGGAGGATTTGCGACACTCAAAACAGTGAAAAAATCTTAAGAATGTGCACCAATGTGGGATCAGTAAGGTAGTCATTTGCATGCCTGTGTCAGTACATTCCAGCATGAGAGCTGTATTGCTCTTTAAAAGGAAGAAAAAAGGCAATGGATTTGTAATTCCTGGCCAGAAGTTGACACCACACCACCAATCAGATTGGTATAACCCAAACCCTAGTGATTCTGCAGTAAGAAGAAATACCGTTCCCAGGGAGTTGATTCTGGGCAAATTTGTGTAAGAAGAGGAACCTGTAAAGTTTAATCATGCATAGTGCAAAATGCACTAAAAGTGAATGATCTCACAGATGAATTGGATAAGGGAACAAACCACATGAATGGTGGAGAAGAGCCAAGGGATTGAGGAGTCTTTAACATTTCAGCACAAAAAATATTGTAAGCAATTTTATCAGGAGTGGAAGTAGCATCTTTAGTATGTGCTGCAGATGAGAGACATCAGCTAAAAACACCCCAAGTATTAGTTCCTGGGATTAAAGTTGAAAGGCTGTAGGTGGTCCTACTGACTTTTGAACCACCTTATAAACCTTCACAACTCTGGATGAAAATAATGATAGCATAAAATGTCTTGATCCGACACCCCTGCACTGGCCCAGTAATCAAGGAGACTCTATCCTCACCACTGGCAACAGCTAGTGGACGTACACAATGGGAGGATGACAAGTGCACACAGTGAAGTGCAATTTAAGAACTTAAGAGCACACAGAGACCAGAGTCAGCCTGTGGCTGGTTTCTCCCTCTTTCTCCAGATACCCAGTAAGACTACCCACTGGCACAGATATAGGGTTAATATCTCAGCTGAGTGGCCAAACCAAAACCCTCTCTGTCCAACCAGTGGTTCGTGTCCCGGCCCAAGTAGTAGACACACACTAAGGTTTGATTCACACACACAAACTCTATCTCCTGGGAAAGGCTGGCACAGGTTTAATAGCTATGCTCCTTTCTATCAATACTATGAGGTAGTTTCCACTGCCACCAACCACTCTTATCAGCTACTTATAAGGCCCTTAGCAAAGGGTGTCCAATCCTACTGTGTAATGTTACTATTAATCCAAATGGTAGTCTGACCAAGATCAAGGCTATTTAGGAGTGGCCTGTACAGTGTCACCAAATACATATGCAAGTACTCTAACAGCTTAAATATGTCTCAGGAATATCAGCCACAAAGATAGGTTTAAATATATTTAATAATAATACAAGAACACGACAATACTCAGTAAATCAACACAGTAACTTCAGAGTTCAAAACCACAGGAAATATTTAAAACATTGCAGGACAGTCTCAAATAAATACAGAAAACATCTAAACTAATCTTTACTATATTCCTAACTATATCTAAAACAGTTACTAAGCCCTAGAAACTTACTTACAGCAAGGCAAGTGCAGATGTGATGAGTGGACATTCTTGTTAGGTCAAAGACAAAATACAAAAGTGTCCAGTCTCTCTCAGAGTTCTTAAATTAATATAAAATATTACTGCTTGGTTAACTTGAATGACATCACTTTTTGTCACCCAACTTCAGTTCCCAAGCTAACCCCCATTGTCAGAAAGTACAAGCAATTTTAGCATCATTCTGTGAAAAAAACACATACCTCTCAGATGTTTGCAGATCCTGAATGTCAAAACAATAAAACACTTCTGCATCTGAAACCTAGTAATTATTTCTCTTCCAAGACAATACAAAAAACTTCTAGCTGTAGACATTGCATCTGCTACACTGAAACAGAGAACTTTTATAGCACAATCGTAAAACAATTACTTTCAGCTTATTTTCTTGATGTTTTGCAATCTAACCTTTTATGTCCCAGTTTCTGCTGTTAAAACATATACAGTTACACAATTAAAATAGTTTATATACATTTCTATTCTAAGCCAGCAGGGCATGCTGTGGTTACATTTTAGCTCGGTACATAACACAGTTCTGTATAAATCATATCAATATTCACAAATGACATAGAATTATTTACAAAATTCCCCGATAGCTGGGCTGACAGTGTGATATTTCTTCCCCCCCTGAAAACTCAAGTTAGTTTTTCAAGTGACTCTTGAGAAACTTTGCTTGAGAGGGTTGAACATATGTGGGAATACCTTATCCTATTCCCTGTCTTGACAACACATCTGTGTTGCTGTCATATCATATGCTTGCAACCCTAGGCTCCACCTTAGTAACTTGGCATTTTGCTGGCTGGCTCAATGAAGCCATGTTAAGAGATTGTGGTCTAACTATAGTGAATTTCCTTCTGTACAGATAAGGCTTCTGCAGTGCGCACACTATAGCTAGACATTTCTTTTCTACAGCTGCACCACTGGGTACTCTTCTCCCCCTGTGGAGATCTGGCAGAGTACAGCCCCCACCCAAGGAATCCCACAGGATTTTTTGCAGGGGGGTGCAAACCCAGACCCCCGTCCACGCAGCCCCACCCCCTCCATGCACGCAACTCCACCCCCCACCCACACAGCCATTCCAGTGTCCCATTACTTGGCTATTTCTCCCCATTTGTCATAGACACTGTTCAAATCTCTCAGTGTGCATAATGTTTTATGCTTTACTTCTACAATGATTACAGATATTTGGATTTCATTTACAACTTTTATTTCAAATTTTGTAGCACAAACACTGATAGACATTTACTAAACTTAAACAAAGCAATAGTCTTAAAATGAAAACAGACTTCGCATTAAAACTTTACTTTTGAAACCCACATTCAAAGAAAATGCATCTGGCCAGTGGCAGGGTAAGTTTACCTTTGGGCTGTTTTCAAATCATAGGCTCCTTGCACACATTTTTAGAACCATGCAAAAGTTCTTTGATTCACCTTCCTGACTGTATTAATTATACTATATATTAATTGAATTATATCCCTTGTATAATGCAGCACACTTGTTAGACTTGAGTTAGAGCTCATTTTAAATGTATTGTTTAAACATTTTTCCAGTAGGCAATGAAACAAAAATGCATTAAAGGAAAACAACGGGATATCCAATCCACTAGCTCTATCTGCTGTTTCCTTAAGTCCCCCTTATGTGCTACAGGCCAAAAAAAAAATTAACAGCAGCTTTTAAAAAAAATTCTGTATACTGATTTATAGGTCAGCTTCGTAACTCTCCGTACTATTTCAGTTTCCGGTTTAGAAGCAAAATTAAAACTGTCTAGTGGGCTCAAATACTGACGTCATATCTGCCTTAGCTCCTCGAGTACAACCTGAGAAGTTTGCTCCTCCAAACTGACGTAAACTCTGCCTTATTTTGCATGCAGGATCTAAGCCCTTGTGATCCTCCCACATTGTGATGTCATCGCTGCCTTGCCCAGCCCACTGTTACCCTATTAAAACTGATTAGCTGCTGTGTGGAACTTCATTTCTATCGATGTGAATCCTGCCGGCTCCATTTCGTGTGAAGGACTTCAGAAAACTTTGTTTTGTCTGCATCTTCTTGAGCGTTGGAATAATTCATAGTTAGGTAAGTCTTAATGTATATAAATGTAATTTTACAGTCTATGCATTCCTAGCCATGATATGTTTTACATTTTTAAAGTGCGCATTAGTAGACTTATTGTTTGTAAGGGTGGAATGTGCTTTTAATTTGTATTATTGCTGCAGATTCTTTCGTTTATTATGTATGTAGTTCTGCTGGTGATTTTTATTTGTGTGCTCCGTTTGGTTTTGTTCTTAAATTTGGCGCCTGTATTGAGTCGGAAGCTGGGGGGATGGTAAAAGGTTAATTATGCACTATTTCATTTGTTATTGGTAGTAGTTAGCAAAAATTGTTTTCATTTAAGTTGGTTAGCACTTGATATAAAAAGCAAGCAATGAATGATT